>NC_140167.1:209295319-209424157 GCF_963971535.1 Notolepis coatsorum
GTCTATGGCTGAAAGGCAAAGGAGGAAAGACTTGTTACCTTTATCTGTTGATTTGTTCATATCTGTCTGTCATAGTAGTTACATCTGTGCCCATAGATGTGAAATAATGTGTGAACTAACTAAGTTCTTTAGATCTATTATGCTTATGTTGATCTGATAAACATATTACAAACAAATGATCAATAGGCTACTCTTGGGCTAAACAATACATCCATAAATCACCGCATATTTGGGGTAACCGCCTGGTGGCCTGTATGCATGAAATCCAATATGGCCGAGCGTCGGAAAGACATATCTCAGCTGCCTGTATACTTTCCGTAGCCGCATTTCTGGCAGACGCTCTCCGATTGGCCGACGTCAGTTTCTACACTGGTTAAGCTTAGGCAATCTTCAAAGTTGGCTAAGGTTAGGCAAGTTCTTTCGACGGTTAAGCTTAGGCACTCTTTCGAAGTTGGTTAAGGTTAGAGTTTGTCTTAGAGCATGGCGATAGAACACCAGGTAGTTTGCAGGCTGTTTGACGTGGAAATGGGCCAAGACACAGCTTGTCACTCTATTGGGCGCACATGTCACATGACCAGAAACGTCTGCCAGAAATGCGGCTACGGAAAGTATAGACGCATCTCAGCTCCTTAAAACTAGATCCTTGTATAATATCACTTTTTATATATTTGTTGTTGCAAGGGTGCAATCAATTTCTGAAGTAATTATTATGTCTCAAGGTCAAATGTAATTTTCAAGGTAATGTTTAGCAAAAACTGACCCTAACTATGGAACTAAGCCACATAAGATTAACTACTAAGGCATTAATTATTTAATTCATTAATAAGTACATTGTGTTTCAAGAACATGTTCATGGTCAAGGTACATGGTCAAGGTATTTCCCTAAATCTACATGCAAAACCCCAGACATTTTAAACTTGGACAACTTGCCCAAACAAATACCAAATTGCAAAAGCCTTCACCGTCTTAACTTGGGGAGACTGGGCCAGTGGGTAAGTTGACCCGCCCCCTATAGGCAACTGTACACTGAATGCGATGGAGAGAAGTACATGAGAAAAGATGTAAGTATGTTTTACACTCAAAAGTGTTTTTGCTAGTCAAAGGTCGTCTTTTTATTTCATTTTTTAAACTAACATTTATAGATTTCACATCTGCTTTTAACACCATGCAGATACACTCATTCAGAGACTTATTGACTCAGGGGTAAATGGAGATATCATCCATCTGATCAGACTTCCTCTCTGACCGCCCTCAACGGGTCCGTGTTAATGGAAGTCTATCTGATGTCACTACGCTCAACACAGGAGCACCACAGGGGACCATTTTATCTCCTTTACTTTTCTCCTTGTATACAAACAAGTTCCAAATTGACTGTGATAACTTTTGCTTGTTTAAATACGCTGACGATATGGCCTTGTTGCCTTACTAAAGAAGAGGGATACTATGAGAGAGGGTACAATGAGAGGGTACATACAGGGACCATGAGAGGGTCCATACAGGGACCATGAGAGGGTCCATACAGGGACCATGAGAGGGTCCATACAGGGACCATGAGAGGGTACATACAGGGACCATGAGAGGGTACATACAGGGACCATGAGAGGGTACATACAGGGACCGTGAGAGGGTACATACAGGGACTATGAGAGGGTACATACAGGGACCATGAGAGGGTCCATACAGGGACCATGAGAGGGTACATACAGGGACCATGAGAGGGTACATACAGGGACCATGAGAGGGTACATACAGGGACCATGAGAGGGTACATACAGGGACCATGAGAGGGTACATACAGGGACCATGAGAGGGTACATACAGGGACCATGAGAGGGTACATATAGGGACCATGAGAGGGTCCATACAGGGACCATGAGAGGGTCCATACAGGGACCATGAGAGGGTACATACAGGGACCATGAGAGGGTACATACAGGGACCATGAGAGGGTACATACAGGGACCATGAGGGTACATACAGGGACCATGAGAGGGTACATACAGGGACCATGAGAGGGTACATATAGGGACCATGAGAGGGTACATACAGGGACCATGAGAGGGTCCATACAGGGACCATGAGAGGGTACATACAGGGACCATGAGAGGGTACATACAGGGACCATGAGAGGGTACATACAGGGACCATGAGAGGGTACATACAGGGACCATGAGAGGGTCCATACAGGGACCATGAGAGGGTCCATACAGGGACCATGAGAGGGTCCATACAGGGACCATGAGAGGGTACATACAGGGACCATGAGAGGGTCCATACAGGGACCATGAGAGGGTCCATACAGGGACCATGAGAGGGTACATACAGGGACCATGAGAGGGTACATACAGGGACCATGAGAGGGTCCATACAGGGACTATGAGAGGGTCCATACAGGGACCATGAGAGGGTCCATACAGGGACCATGAGAGGGTACATACAGGGACCATGAGAGGGTCCATACAGGGACCATGAGAGGGTACATACAGGGACCATGAGAGGGTACATACAGGGACCATGAGAGGGTACATACAGGGACCATGAGAGGGTCCATACAGGGACCATGAGAGGGTACATACAGGGACCATGAGAGGGTACATACAGGGACCATGAGAGGGTACATACAGGGACCATGAGAGGGTCCATACAGGGACCATGAGAGGGTACATACAGGGACCATGAGAGGGTCCATACAGGGACCATGAGAGGGTCCATACAGGGACCATGAGAGGGTCCATACAGGGACCATGAGAGGGTACATACAGGGACCATGAGAGGGTACATACAGGGACCATGAGAGGGTCCATACAGGGACCATCTGTCATCTCTCCTGAACTGGTGAAAAGAAAGTTCCTTAGAGATTAATGTAGGTATCCGCTATTATTTGCGTTAGCAATCGAGCCCCTAGCTATCACCTTTCACACTGACCGCCGTGTTCAAGGCATCATCAGAGATGGACAGGAACAAAGAATCTCATTATATGCAGACAATGTACTGCTGTATATCTCAGATCCAGAGGCCTCACTTCCACATGGCCTTCACATACTGCACGAGTTTGGTGTCTTTTCTGGTTATACATTTTATTTAAAAAGGAGTGAACTTTTCCCCATAAACTCATTGGCTAGAAATCTTCCCTCTATAATCCCCTTTAAGCTTTCCCCAAGCTGCTTCCGTTACCTTGGCATAATGATAACACGTAAACACTCACGTAATCTCATAGTGTCCAACTTCACCCCTCTACTGGAGCGCACTAAGGCCTAAAAAAAATAATGGTTTGTTTCCGGTTGCCGACCGACCCTGACTATGCAACAACCATCAAATGCACACAGCACACACACCCACACGCACACACTCACTCAAACAAACAACACACTGCAGCACCCACTCTCCACACTTTAGATCACACAAACACACTTTACACTTTATATTTATTGATAAAGGATTTGCACTACAACTCGTACACCTACTGTAAATTGTACCTAAATTGCACCTAATCCCATTTCTGCCTTGCACTATATAGTATTGTATATTAGTACACTGCACATTATTGTATATTATATGGTAACTCAGTTACGTCTATTCTGCATCGAACATTGTACATATGTCTAAACTGAACACTGTGACCTCATTTTTTTTACTTCTAATTTTACTATGTTATTTTATTTCATACTTATCTTGTCTTGCACAGTCTCTGGAGCGTAACAGTAAGAAGCATTTTGTATAAAAGTATTCTGTACTTCTGTATGACAACTATTAAAGAAACTTGAAACTTGAACTTGCCGATTTAGGTGCGACCCAATATATTTTATGAGTAAATTTTTTTTTTATGCCTAAGCAGGATTTTACCAGATGGTCGTCACTTCCCTTATCACTTGTTGGCAGAGTGAATACAGTGAAAATTAACACATTACTGAGATTACTGTATTAATTTCAAAGTATTCCAACCTTTATTCCAAAGTCATTTTTTTAAAGCCCTCGACAGGGTAATATCAGATTTGATCTGAAATAAACGTCCAGTCCGAATAAATAAAACTGCTTTCCAGAAGCCTAAATCACAGGGAGGCTTTGCACGACCAAATTTCCTGGCGTACAAACATTCACAGCATTCTTTATTGGAGTCATTCCCATTACGGACTCTGTCAGTGGGTGCTGGCATGGGTGGACATGGAAAGGGCATATTGTGCTCGAACCTCCTTGCAGTCCTTACTTTGCTCTCCACTCCCAATCACAACCTCCCAGTACACCAACCACCCCTTGGTACAACATTCCCTCCAGATCTGGACCCAGTTCAGAAAACACTTTGGTTTTCACGCCATGTTACCGTCTTCACCCGTCCACAAAAACGTCCTTTTCCGAGTCTATGGTATAGCAACTGGTCTCCGAATGACATTTTGAGTATTTACGACTTGTACCAAGACAGTTCATTTATGTCCTTCACACAAATTGTCCCTAAAGTTTAATTTACTCAGTTCCTCGATATGCCTCCAAAAACTGAAGATTTACCATATCTTGGAGGTGAAGGCTGCAACCAAAGGCTCAATATCTAAACTATATAATATCATATTCTTATCCCTACCTTCTTCGGTATTGGCCATTAGACAGAACTGGGAGACCGATCTAAATCATCAATTTACAGACGAAGAATGGGAAAAGGCTCTTTCCCGAATACACTCATCCTCTATGTGCCCGCCATTCTTTGATACAGTTCAAGCTCCTCCACCGTGTGTATTGGTCAAAGACCAGACTTGCTAAGATAAACCCTGGCATGGATCCCACATGCGACCGGTGACACCAAGCCCCAGGCTCGCTCATCCATATGTTTTGGCATTGTCCAGCACTGGCCCCTTTCTGGACTTCAATTTTTAAATCGTACTCAGATATTTTTGCTGAGAATGTCGACCCATGTCCTCTCATTGCATTATTTGGCCTGACACCGGAGAACGTCGCTATATCTACTGGGCAATCTAATGCCATGGCCTTCGCCTCACTTATTGCCAGACGCCTCATTCTACTCAATTGGAAGGCAGCCACTCCCCTTCACATTTGCATTGGATGAGGGATGTTATGTCTCTCATACATATTGAGAAAATTAGATTCACAACGCAGATACTTTTTACAAAACATGGCAGCCCTTCCTACTTCATTTCAAGACCCATATGACTTAAGTCCCTCCTCCTTCCAACCCCCTGATCCTATGACCCCCTTCCTTCCTCCACCTACCTTTCTGGTACTGCTGGACCATGCATGGCTGGGGAGACGGCACTGTGGTGGTCTTACTGCCGCTGAGGGGGTTACATTCACTTTCTATTTTAAATTTTATAATTATCTGGAAAACATACTATGAGAATAGAGAGTACTACTTATATTATATATTTATTTAAAATGTTATTATCATTATCATTAAACTTTTTTTTTGCATGTGTGTATGCATGTATATGTATGTGTATACATTACATTACACCTAATATACTAACCTACACTGTAGCACTCAACACTTTGATGAACATTGTTACTCAGCTGATAGAGTTGTGCTCTTCCTGATGACTTGTCATACAGAACTTATAAGTTGCTTTGGATAAAAGCGTCAGCTAAATGACTAAATGTAATGTAATTATGTCATTTGATATCTAAATACTTTGCTATCTTCATTTCATTGTAAAATCAAAGTGAAGTATACAGAAGAACATTGACAACTTAGATAATGAACGTTACCTAGCTAGCTATGTGATTGTGCAAATAAATGTGTTTTGCGCCAAAACACAGCACACACACACACACACACACACACACACACACACACACACACACACACACACACACACACACACACACACACACACACACACACACACACACACACACACACACACACACACACACACACACACACACACACACACACACACACACACACACACACACACCTAACATTATATTTTCTTGGTGCAATAAACAGAGCTAAGATAGCTAACTTTTGCTAAGCTAGCAACAATTAGTTAGCTAGCCGGCTAATTAACTAATTACGACTCATGTACTTACTGATTCGATACTTTCTTTCGGGTCCCGAAGACTTGGTACAGCACATGTCTTGCCCGTTTTGCTCCATGTTTTTTCTTTCTTGTTTGATATTAGCATCTTTAAACCTGACTGAGGTTCAAGTTCAAGTTCTTTAAGTTCTTTCAAGTTCTTTAATAGTTGTCATACAGAAGTACAGAATACTTTCATACAAAATGCTTCTTACTGTTACGCTCCAGAGACTGTGCTAGACAAGATAGTATCAAATAACATAATAACATAATATAGCATGAATTTAGAAGAAGAAAATGAGGTCACAGTGTTCGGTATAGACATATGTACAATGTTCTGAGTTACCATATAATATACAATACACAATACTATGCAGTGTACTAATGTACAGTACTATCTAGTGCAAAGCAGAAATGGGATGAGGTACGATTTTAGGTACAATTTACAGTAAGGTGTACGAGTTGTAGTGCAATCCTTCATCCATAAATATAAAGTGTGGGGAGTGGGTGCTACAGTGTGTTTGTTTAAAGTGGGTGTGTGCTATAAAGTGTGTGTAGTGGGTGCTACAGTGTGTTTGTTTAAAGTGAGTGTGTGCGTGCGGATGTGTGTGCTATGTGTGTTTGGTGGTTGTTGTTGTGTAGTGTTCATTCATTGTTCGTTTAGCAGCCTGATGGCCTGGGGATAGAAGCTACTTCTGAGTCTTTCTGTGCTCGCCTTGAGACTCCTGTATCGCTTGCCTGACGGCAGCAGTTCAAAGAGGCAGTTGTTCGGGTGGCTCGAGTCCTTAATAATTCTCTTAGCCTTCCCCTTGCAACGCTTGTAGTAAATGTTCTGGAGGGTGGGGAGCCCCCCTCCAATTGTGCGTTCGGCTGAACGTGTCACTCTTTGTAGTCTGCTTTGGTCTTTTGCAGTGCTATTCCCAAACCAGGAGGTGATGTTGCCGGTCAAGATGCTCTCTATTGTACATGAGTAGAAGTTCTTAAGGATCTTCTGGCTGACTTGGAACTTCCTTAGGCGCCTGAGGAAGTAGAGGCGTTGTCGTGCCTTCTTCACCACACTGTTAATGTGTGTGGTCCATGTCAAGTCCTCGGATATGTAGGCTCCGAGGTACTTGAAGCTGTTGACTCTCTCAACCGGTGCCCCGTCGATGCTGAGGGGGCTGTAGTCCTTGACCCCCGACCTCCTGAAGTCCACAATCATCTCCTTTGTTTTGCTGACGTTCAGGGAGAGGCTGTTTTCCTGGCACCATCCCGCCAGGACCTTGACCTCTTCCAGGTAGGCCCTCTCGTCGTTGGCAGAGATCAGGCCCACCACCACTGTGTCGTCAGCAAATTTGACGATTGTATTGCTACTCTGCTGAGCCACACAGTCGTGTGTGTACAGGGAGTAGAGGAGGGGACTCAGAACACAGCCCTGGGGGGCCCCTATGTTGAGGGTGATGGATGAGGAGGTGCAGTTGCCTGCTCTCACCACCTGGGGTCTGCCAGTCAGGAAGTCCAAGACCCACTGGCAGAGGTCATAGCCCAAGCCCAGGTCCCTGAACTCTCCTTCCAATCATCACTGTCATCAGTCTCAGAACAGTCTGAAGAGAGAAGCTGGCCATCTCTAGTTGGTTCTAAATCACCAGCTGGATCTAAGTTACTGGTTAGTTCTGCTACTCCACAGTCCTCTCCTTCAGGTTCTGTTTTCATGTGTTCAGTTGAGGTGCTGGGTAAAGAGTAAGCTTCTCTGTGTTTCTCCCTCTGGGTTTGAAGAGGCTGGAAGGACAGAGCGTTCTCTTGACCATCTTCACATTTCACTGGGTCTACTGTGATCTTGGAGAGATCAGCTTCTTCCAGCCCTTGATGTAGTTCCTCTTTGATCTGTAGGAGCTCTGGGTCCTGGGTTTGGCTGAGTAGTGAGGACAGAGTATTCTCTCCACCATGTTCATATTTCACAGGGTGTAAGGTCATCTTGCACCTATCAGACTCCTCTAGATCTTGTAATAGTTCCTCCTGTTCCTCTTTAATCTGTAGGGACTCTGGGTCCTGGGTTTGGTTAAACCATGAGGACTGAGGTTTCTCTTCATCATCTTCACTCTTCACAGAGACAGGGTTGAATGTGACCTTCATGATATCAGCCTCCTCCAGACCTTGGAGCTGCTCTCCCTGCTGACTGATCCAGAGTTCCTCCTGTTCCTCTTTCATCTGTAGGGGCTCTGGCTCCTCCTGGTCCAGACTGGGGCTCCTCTCCTGCTGCTCAGGGGGAACCTCCTCTTCACAGACAGAGAGCTGTGGGGGGTCTGCAGGGAGAAATAATAATATGAGTAACAAACATAAAGATGCCGTAGATAACTTTTCACCATTAACCTTTTAAGCCTGAGCGGTCCGGTACCGGTAAGAGCCATAAATCCATCGCTACAGAATGTATGTATTAATGTTGCGTTTTTTTTCAAATGTAGCCAATAGTAAATACCCTAACCCTGTCAAAACAGCAGTCAAAGTGTATATTGACAATACTATGTTTGTTTACCAATGATTTTAAGTGTTATTAGTGAAATATGAGTTTATAGAAATCTCAGCGCATTGAGTCGGAAAAAGGCGCTTATTGATGCAAGGATTTGGCGCAACCTAACTTGAGTGTAGTCTTTTGAGAGAAGAGACCCGGGGCTTTCAAATAATAATAAAAAACTACACTTCCCAGCTCACGCCAGCCCCCGTCAATCATCTGACTTCTAGCGTTTTTCTCTTTATTTTCAGGATCATATCTCACGGGTGGAACAAACCTGAACGTTATTGCCATAAAATAGAACGCAGTTAGTTTCTCTACCCTTCTGTGAACGTCAAGCAAAAACGACATTGCAATCTGATGAAAAAAGTAACTGTACTTACAGTAGATTTCATTCGGTTTTTGCTGCCCTGTCAGGGGCGCCTGGTGGTACTAAATCCAGATTGAACTCTGATTTGAACTCAGTGGCAATTTTTCCACCTCTGGTCAATGTTAGCATGGTGTTATTCACCGTCAAAGATGAATAAAAAAGAAAATAAATTTGATATTCTCCTTTGGTTCATTACAATTTACTCAAGCCTAGTAACAGACACAATATTTCTGACTCTGGGAATATAATTCCCCGAGAAGCATAGATGTCCCTAGATACCAATAACATGCAAATGGACCTTGTAGAAGTGGAGAAATCTTCGATTTACTTAGGGATGTATTACTAGGCGAATTTTCTGAAAATATGGCTAGGGCTAGAGGTTAAGTGAAACTCTGCAACTGAGAGTAAAATCACAAGTGCTTTCAATCCATTACAGCTTGGCTACAAAATGTGCCTATTTAATACAGTGAAGACATGTCCTCATCACGCTGTCAATCACAACTTGGAGGTTGATCAGATGTTGTCAGGAGGTGACAATGTAAACAAATGGAGTGAGACTTGAGGTTCTCCAAACTAAACAAGATAACTATGGATAGCTGAAATACTTATGGATTGTTAGCTTGACCAATTACCCTTTTACTTGAGTTGGGGCACATGTAGAAACTCCTATACTGTTCACCTGATTTGGTGAATACCCTCAAATTAAAGCTGAAAGTCTGCACTTGAAGCACACCTTGATTTCATTTCAAGTCCATTATGGTGTTGTACAGAGCCAGAATTGTGACGATTGTGTCAATGTCCAAATAATTATGGACCGACTGTATAAAGTCAGAATATAAGCCCCAGGGGTGAATGGAGTCCCCCACCGGGTTTATAAAAGTGCGCCTGATGTACTCAGATTCTTGTGGAGGTTATTGAGAGTAGTATGGGATAAACAGGTTATACCAAACGCTTGGGTTAGAGCTAGGGGTGGAACGGTACACATTCGAACCATACACTGTTCAATACGACCTCCACGGTTCGGGTCATGTGTGTATTGTTCGGTTATAATGTTAGCCGCAAGCTAGGCTAATGTTACATTAGCCACAAGCTAACTAGCATTAGCATAAGCTAACTAGCATTAGCCGCGAGCTAACCGTGGAGTCACTTCGCTGTGTTCCATTAGTTCCATTAGTGGGGAAGGGGGGTATATTGACGAAGCTTGACAAGAGGTTCAAAGATAACTTCACATTTATTGGCTGTTGGTTTATAGTATATCATCAGGGCTTCTGCTTCCAACGCACTGTTGTTACTGTTGACTATTTACTTCCTTGTGTGATGTCACTTCAGATACGGCTACCAGGACGCGTGATTACATATGCACGCCGCATTTCTCAGAGACGCTCTCTGATTGGCACTGACTGACGCTCTCTGATTGGCCACTGACGCGTTTGCCCAATCCGTGACGAGCTGTGTCTTTGCCCATTTCCTCGTCAAACAGCCTGCAAACTACCTGGCGTTCTATCGCCCTGCTCTAAGACAAACTCTAACCTTAACCAACTTCAAAAGAGTGCCTAAGCTTAACCGTCGAAAGAACTTGCCGTCACGTTCTAAGACAAACTCTAACCTTAACCAACTTCGAAGAGTGCCTAAACTTAACCAGTGTAGAAACAGGCGTCGGCCAATCAGAGAGCGTCTCCGAGAAATGCGGCGTGCATATGTAATCACGCTACCAGGACACTCAAATAGCAAAAGCGAGTGGAGTCGATTACTGTAGGTACCATGCAGTGAAAAGCGGCATAAGATAATACTTCATAATGTTTCATGCATGTGACGGCCACACCATTTGCCGCACATCAGCACTAATGTCGGTAACCACTACACCCCCTCACTACACTCCCCTTCTTTTCATTTTGTCCTTATGCTTTGTTTAACATCCATAATACTCATACACAAATCAAATAATGACACCACACATTATTATTGTTTCATATACCATACTTCCATCTTTATTTGCATTATGATATATTACAAGGTCCTAAGTTAGTGCACACTTAGTTTACATTGTTTATCATAATTGTTTGCTCATGCTGTTTCTTTGTCTTACATGTTTGGTGTCCCGGGCGGTGCTCTGCTCTTCCTGGTGGCAACTGGCAAATGACCAGTAATTGGAAGAGGCTGGATTTAAATACCAGGAGAGGCTTGCCGGGAGATACCAACTCCATGAGAAGAGGAGGGGGGGGATTTAATTAGACAATGATGTTCTACTATGATTTATGTATGTTTTAGCTTGACTCAGTTATTGTCTCCTACATAAATACATAGTGTTCTTCAAACTAACTTCATTATAAATTATAGATTATTAAGGTTAATGTAATTTATTATTGATTATTTGTCTTTCCCCATGTGTCTGTATTGGTTTAGTCAACCAGTATAAATACCTCCCTCTTGTCTTAGTCTGGAGGTCAGTTTTGTTTGGTTCAGTTGTGTTAGGTATTTTTAGTTTGTTCTGTTTAAGTTGACCCGAGTTCTGCTGGGCCCAAGAACAGCATTTTTGCTTATTTGTTATTGGTGCACTTTTGTGGTTTTTGTCCCCTGTATTTACATTTTGGGGGAAAATAAACCTTCCTTTGAGCACTCTACCTATGACTCCTCATGTCTAAGCTGTTTGGTCCCTCACATATGGTGACAGCGGTGGGATCAACCAGTAAAGGGCATAGGTAGATGATTTTTTTTTTTTTTTCCTATTTTCTTAATTTTTCTTAATTTTTTTCCATGATACGTGGAGGAAAGGCATATCAGCCCACTGGAGCTGAGTCGGATGGAGCTACTGGAGAGGCCCCAGGTACTGAGGGCAAGGAGCCAACAATCGCAGACCTGGCTGGTATCATTCGAGCCCACATGGAGCAGCAGCAAGCCCGAGAGGCTCGACTGGACCAGGACGCGGCACGGCAGGATCAGAGGTTCAACGCACTGCAACACCAGTTTGGTCTTCTTCAAATGGAGGTGCAGGCCCAACCGTCCCCAAGCCCCGAACCAACCGTGACCCTGGGGAGTGGAGGCCCAGAACTGGACTCCTTCCATGTTGCTCAGACATCTCATTCAGAAGACATCCGGTCAGGTCAGTCTCGGTTCACACAGGAACCTAGGTTGGAGAAATTGACAGAGTCTGACGATGTTGAGCATTTTCTTATAACATTTGAACGTATTGCAGTAGCATGTCGGTGGCTTAGGGCTGATTGGGCTTTCCGCCTTATTCCCCTACTGACTGGAAAGGCCAGAAGTGCTTATGTGCATATGGATGTGGATGAGTCTCTTGAGTATGAACTGGTTAAGACAGCTATCCTCAGGAAGTATGATATAAACCCTGAGACCTACAGGCAAAGATTCCGCTCACTGGAAGTTGAGCCGGAGGAGACCCCCAAGGAGCTGTATGTGCGATTGAAAGAGCTTTATTGGAAGTGGGTCCAGCCTAAGGGTAAGAGTATCGAAGAGATTAGTGAATTTATAATCCTTGAACAATATCTGAACATGTTGTCTCCTGAGCTTCAGGTGTGGGTCAAGGAGCATGACCCCAGAACTGCGGTCGAGGCTGCAGCACTGGCTGATGTGTTTGTGGCGGCCCGAGGGAAAGGCCAGCCATGGAGCCAAGATTCCTGGAAGACAGGCAAGGACAATAGGATACCTTGGTCTTTCCAGCACAACACCAAGTCAATCGCAGCTGTGGGTAAGCCTCCTGTACAAGAGAACCAGCCAATGAATACGGCCCTTTCGACATATGGAAAAAGGATAATTTGTTATCTATGTGGGCAGGAAGGCCATACCAAACCAAGATGCCCGAGGAGTTCAGTCAAGCTCACCCAGACATGTTTTGTGCCGAGGCGTAGTTTGGAGCCTGAATATAAAGTTGAGCAAATGAGAGAGGTCCTTGTTGGTATCGATGGCCAGGAGCTCAGGGGCCTTATTGACACTGGTAGCACCCAGACCCTAGTACACAGGCAGTTTGTACCGCCCAGTATGGTGCGCACAGAAGAGACTGTCCCTATCTGTTGTGTACATGGGGATGAGAAGCCTTACCCCACAGCGGATCTCTATATGAAGATACAAGGGCAGACATATCTTTTGAATGTGGGTGTTGCTGATAACCTACCTTTTCCTGTTGTGTTAGGCCATGACTTGCCAGTGCTCCTCGACCTACTACACCCAAGCCAAGTTTGTAATGTTGCCGTCACAAGAGCACAGGCCAAGCAGGCAGGTGAGACGTTTCAGACTCTAAGCACCCTGCCTTTTTACAGTGCTGACTTGGAAGTAGAGCCAGGAAAGCCCCGCAAGACACGCAGGCAGAGAAGGCAGGAGAAGTTTACGCACACAGTTGTAGATCCACATGTTGAACCAACACCTGAACTGCCTTTGGGTTTTAATCTCCCTACCAATGTGGTTCAGATGCAGCAGGAAGACCCAAGCCTGGTTCCCTGTTTCCAAAAGGCCAGCGAGCAGGAAAGGACAGGGACTAAGCCAGACAATACCATGGAAGGGAGTTATGTTATGCAGCACGGTGTTCTATATCGGCAGCTTGGGCCAGTTAAGCAGCTTGTAGTTCCTCGAGCAGCCAGAGAGACTGTACTCTCCTTGGGTCACTCTTTTCCCTGGGCTGGCCACCTGGGAAAACACAAAACAATTGCTCGGATTCAACGCAGTTTCCATTGGCCCGGCTTACGTGCAGATGTTGCCCAGTTCTGTAGGAGTTGCCCTCAATGTCAAAAGACCTCACCCAAGGGCCCCCCCAGAGCTCCCCTCCAACCTCTGCCTATTATTAGTACTCCGTTTGATCGTCTGGGAATGGACATTGTTGGCCCTGTAGAGAGAAGCAAGTCAGGGAATCGTTTCATGCTTGTGATCACTGATTATGCCACGAAATACCCTGAAGTCTTTCCTCTAAAATCGATCAAAGCCAAGTCTGTTGCTTTCTGCCTGGTACAGTTTTTCTCTAGGGTAGGGTTCCCCAGAGAGATACTCACTGACCAGGGAACCAACTTCATGTCCAAATTGCTGAAGGAGGTATACCAACTGCTGGGTATCAGAAGCCTGCGAACCACACCCTATCATCCACAAACGGATGGGTTAACCGAGAGATTCAATCAGACCCTTAAGCAAATGCTTCGTAAGTTTGTGGATGACACTGGCTCTGACTGGGACCAATGGCTTCCCTACATCCTATTTGCCTATAGAGAAGTTCCCCAGGCCTCCACAGGTTTCTCACCCTTTGAACTACTCTATGGTCATGAGGTAAGGGGGCCTCTAACCCTGCTTAAAGAGATATGGGAGGGAGACAGAGGGAGTGATGAGCCCATTAATGTTGTTTCCTATGTTGTCCAGATGAGAGACAAGTTGGAGAGGATGAGTTCTCTGGCACAGGAACACATGTCGGAGGCACAACGGCACCAGAAAGCCTGGTATGACCGGTCAGCCCGGGGAAGGAGTTTTGATCCTGGCCAAGAAGTGTTGGTGATGCTTCCCACTGAAGAGAGCAAGTTGTTGGCTAGGTGGCAAGGACCCTTTAAAGTGAAGAGGAGGTTGGGACCTACCACTTACGAGGTTGCTACCCCTGGGAAGAGACGCTCTGTTAGAGTTTTACATGTAAACCTCCTCAAGGAATGGATGCCAAGATCGGTGAAAGAGGTGTTGCTGATCAGGAGGGTGGAGGATGAAGAGGATGTCAATGAACAGTATCTGCCTGTACCAACCTCCTCCCTCCCTGACTTGAGCCATCTTCCAGAGGATCGACAATCGCAGGTGAGAGCCCTTTGTGATCCCGAAATGTTTCAGGAGAATCCTGGCCTCACTGATTTGGTACACCATGACATTGTGTTGAATGAGAATGCACCTGTGAGGCGTATGAGTTACAGGATACCAGAGAGACTCCTGATCTCCCTGAAGAAGGAAGTGGACCTGATGTTGTCCCTGGGAATCATTGAGGCCTCAAAGAGCGAGTGGTGCAATCCGATCGTCCTGGTACCGAAGAAGGATGGCACAATAAGGTTCTGTATTGACTTCCGATACTTGAATTCAGTTTCTAAGTTTGATTCTTATCCAACCCCTCGCATTGATGATCTTATTGAGCGCTTGGGTAAGGCAAAGTACTTGACAACCATCGACCTGTGCAAGGGCTATTGGCAAGTCCCTCTGACCCAGGGATCACGGGAGCTGACTGCCTTTCGGACACCGTGGGGTCTCTACCAGTTCAATGTACTGCCGTTTGGATTACATGGAGCCCCGGCTACATTCCAGAGGCTCATGGATCAGGTACTGTCCGGGTTGTCTGATTTTTCATCTGCCTATCTCGATGACATTGTCATTCACAGCTCCACCTGGGAATCTCACCTGGAACACCTGGGAGTGGTCTTTGAGCGTCTGCAATCTGCAGGTCTGATCATCAACCCCTCAAAGTGTGCTTTTGCCAAAACAGAGACCGAGTACCTTGGCTATGTCATTGGAAATGGTGTGATAAAGCCCCAGGTCCAGAAGGTCCATGCCCTAGAGTCCTGTCCACTGCCTCAAACAAGAAAGCAGCTCAAGTCCTTCATGGGAATGTCAGGTTGGTACCACCGGTTCATTCCTAACTACTCTGCTAGGGCTGCCATCCTAACGGATATGACTAGCCTGAAAGGCCCAAACCAGCTCCAGTGGACAACTGAGGCGGAAGCGGCTTTCCAGGACATGCAGCAGGCTCTGAGTAAGAACCCAGTACTGTATAGCCCTGATTTTGATGAACATTTTATCTTGCAAACTGATGCTTCAGATCGTGGGCTTGGTGCTGTTCTCCTGCAAGGGCTGCCAGAGGACCGCCATCCTGTGGCCTTCATCAGCCGCAAGCTGTTCCCTAGGGAGGTCCGCTATTCCACTATAGAGAAGGAGTGCCTGGCGGTGAAGTGGGCCCTCGATTCCCTTAAGTACTACCTCCTGGGAAGGGAGTTCACCGTGGAAACTGACCACAAGGCACTGAAATGGCTGGAGAGGATGAAGGACACCAATGGGAGGATAACGCGCTGGTACCTGTCCATGCAGCCATTCCGGTTCACCATTCATCACATCCCGGGCCGGGACAATGCAACTGCCGATTACCTCTCCCGCTGTCCCAGCGAGATTCCTGAAGGGGGGGAGTGTGTGACGGCCACACCATTTGCCGCACATCAGCACTAATGTCGGTAACCACTACACCCCCTCACTACACTCCCCTTCTTTTCATTTTGTCCTTATGCTTTGTTTAACATCCATAATACTCATACACAAATCAAATAATGACACCACACATTATTATTGTTTCATATACCATACTTCCATCTTTATTTGCATTATGATATATTACAAGGTCCTAAGTTAGTGCACACTTAGTTTACATTGTTTATCATAATTGTTTGCTCATGCTGTTTCTTTGTCTTACATGTTTGGTGTCCCGGGCGGTGCTCTGCTCTTCCTGGTGGCAACTGGCAAATGACCAGTAATTGGAAGAGGCTGGATTTAAATACCAGGGCCCTCATGCATCAACGTGTTCTACGCACAGATCTGTGCTTACCCTGTGCGTACGATCATTTCTAAGCAAAGAGTGGGATTCATCAACTTCAACTTGAACTTGACTTTGTGCGTACATCTACGCACTTTTCAGACCTGGCGTACCTAGCGCCCAGTGGTAGAATATATTATTACAACAAGGAAATGAGCTTCTGTGCATAATAACACTGGCACGTTCTGTACGAACCGTAGTTCATTATAGTTCATTGTAAAATAGCAACAGTAGTGTAATTATGGTCAAAACCCTATAAATAGCATTTGGAATAATAGATCTTTCTCTCAGAATGAATGCAGCATGGTTTATATAGCGTTATCGGAATATACGGGGTGTAGGCTACTGACTGACTGCGCTCCGCGTAGCTTGATTGATTGATTGATTGAAAAGTTTATTAACAGATTGCAGAATGGGTACAGTACAGTACAGCTCAGTACATACAATTGTTAATTGGGGATGCAGACCAACTTTCGTCTTGTTTACATCAGGGTCCCCCATTTTCAATTCATCATAAGTCATAAAGCTCAACTCGTTATTATTCTGCGCAGACCGCAGAAACACGGGAACGTTTTGATTATATTTAAAAGGCTTTACGTTAAACGAAACAAGTGGAACTTCGAAGCTGTAAGCAGAATACAAGTCATATTAATATAGTGTTCTTCCCCCTTTTTACTGTATAAGAAAGAATAGAAAACGCATTGCAATGACACTATAGTGGACAGACTATGTATATGATGGGATTCAAGTTCATGTATTGAAAGGCAGGCTATCATACATGCAGTGAGATTCATTGTTCTTGTATATGCTCTCGTATTATATTGTTTATATAGGCTACCCAATACTGACATCAAAATAGATTGTAGTATGCCTCTAGAAATCATATGCAGCAGGTAGAAAATTGACGGGAGATCCATCGCGATTTGGAATAAAATTGAGGAGAACTTTAATCCATGGGGTATTAATCAAACAACACGGGAAAAGGCAGTCATATTCCAGCGCGGTCTTTATTAGCCGACAACAAAATAGATGCATCTAAAAATCATATAGCCAATCGAACACAACTAATAAAGGCATTCATATTACAAGCACGGTTATAATGACACCCAACCAACGCCAAACAGTGGTCATTGGTCAACGAACGGTCTTTATTAGTATTTTGAGCTGTCCAGGCAGAATTGCAGCAATGGTCTTAGGGAGCCGTTGATATCTGACATCACCGTTTACAAATCCGCCTTTTATTTATCCCACAATACGCGATAGTGTCTTCTTGGTTCGACAGCAGTGAATTCTCCGTGGAGTTTCTCGGAGTCCCGCTCGGGTCGGTCCATTATTTCACATCCCATGGGGGGTGTTTCCTCATTTTCATGACCATATATGGATAATCATGCACGAGCATTGACGGTAGAACAAAGTGGTATTCATCAACACGGAGGACCATAGAGCCTGCGTACGCACGTGTGATGAATGCCGACTTCCCTGTGCGTACGCTAGTTCTACATTCCGTGCTTACGTGTGGAAGTAGGTCAAGTTCAAAGTCCACGTTGATGCATGAGGGCCCAGGAGAGGCTTGCCGGGAGATACCAACTCCATGAGAAGAGGAGGGGGGGGATTTAATTAGACAATGATGTTCTACTATGATTTATGTATGTTTTAGCTTGACTCAGTTATTGTCTCCTACATAAATACATAGTGTTCTTCAAACTAACTTCATTATAAATTATAGATTATTAAGGTTAATGTAATTTATTATTGATTATTTGTCTTTCCCCATGTGTCTGTATTGGTTTAGTCAACCAGTATAAATACCTCCCTCTTGTCTTAGTCTGGAGGTCAGTTTTGTTTGGTTCAGTTGTGTTAGGTATTTTTAGTTTGTTCTGTTTAAGTTGACCCGAGTTCTGCTGGGCCCAAGAACAGCATTTTTGCTTATTTGTTATTGGTGCACTTTTGTGGTTTTTGTCCCCTGTATTTACATTTTGGGGGAAAATAAACCTTCCTTTGAGCACTCTACCTATGACTCCTCATGTCTAAGCTGTTTGGTCCCTCACAATGCAATTAAAAAGTAAATATATATTTAGTACACATGATTTATTTATTTTAAATAACTGACTTTTCCTTTTTGATAAGAAAGTCTAGTGCTGGTTGAGCATATTCATATTCATGTTGATGGCCTTGGTCTATAATGTGGCCACAAAAATAGAAAAGGTTTAATTATTTTGTTTGTTTGCACTAAGTTAATACTTTGACAAATGTTGCCTATATTTTTCAGTTTGGTCTTTGTGTGCCAAACATTATTACATAAAACATTTTTTTTTTACCAAATAAATGAGAAACATGTTTAAATCAGCAATGCCTCCCCTCTCTCTCCTAGCTCTAACCGTCACTGTCAAAATAATGTGCCTGATGTCAAACTGCTCATTCTTTCAGTTTTTGCATGACTACATGTACGTCCTTGAGAATAACTGAAAAGTTGGATTATTTTTAGGCTATATATCTTATGCTGATGTATGGTCTTTTTGGAGTGTAAAAAAAAAAAAAAAAAAAAAAACGAGACACCAAAACCGTGATACGATCCGAACCGTTCGACTCCTAGTTAGAGCAGAAAGAATCCTAATTCCCAAGGAGAAAGGGTCCCCACTGTTAAGCCAGTTTCTGACTATATCCCTCCTGAATGTAGAAGGTAAGATTTTCTTTACTGTACCGGCACAGAGGCTAGCAAACTACTTAGAAAGGAATTGTTAAATGGACACACAGCGGTGCAGAAAGCAGGAATTCCAAGGTTTGCCGGATGTATAGAACACACAAGCATGATATGGCACCAGATTCAATCAGCCAAGATAGAGAAAAGAGATTTACAGGTGGTAATTTTAGACCTGGTAAATGTGTTTGGTTCGGTACCGCATAGCCTTATTTGGAGTGCGTTTAATTTCTTTAGAGTGGTGATTGTACACTTGATGAAAGCATACTTCCAAGATATTGTAATGTGCTTTAGTACTACATAGTTTACAACAGCATGGCAGAGACTAGAGATAGGCATTATGGCAGGGTGTACAATTTACCCGCTAGCGTTCACAATGGCAATAGAAGTAATAATTAGTCATTAGAGTAATTAGAGCCTCAAAATGGGCGGTAGGTGGGGAGAGACGGCAGGGCGGGCTGCGCCTCCCACCTATTAGGGCTTACATGGATGACATGACATTAGTGACCAGTGCCTTGTACAAAAGGGTTACTAGAGAAGTTAAATGATCATCTTAAGTGGGCTAGGATGAAGATTAAACCTAGTAAATCAAGAAGCATTTCATTGACCAGAGGGAAGGTAAGTAGGCTTGGGCGGTATCATTTTTTTCATACCGTCATACCTTGCTGACATAATACCCCGGTGTGGTGACGGTATGACTTTCATTTTCATCAGCGGGGGGGGGGGGGGGGGGGAGCTAACAATATACTTGTTATCACCATACATAACGCTTATATTGAAACACGTTGACATTAGGGCCGTTCTTTCAACCTAAAAGTGCACTTTCTTCAACCTCAAACTTAAATTCCTTAGGAACCCGTGTTACCAAGTAAACAAATCACGGAACGATAGTCAGTTAGTTAGCACCAGCCAGGTATCAACGTTAGCACCCGGAACGATAGCTAGTTAGTTAGCACCAGCTAGGTATCAACATTAGCTCCCGGAACGATAGCTAGTTAGTTAGCACCAGCCAGGTATCAACGTTAGCTCCCGGAACGATAGCTAGTTACTTAGCACCAGACAGGTATCAACGTTAGCTCCCGGAACGATAGCTAGTTAGTTAGCACCAGCCAGGTATCAACGTTAGCTCCCGGAACGATAGCTAGTTAGTTAGCACCAGCCAGGTATCAACGTTAGCTCCCGGAACGATAGCTAGTTAGTTAGCACCAGCCAGGTATCAACGTTAGCTCCCGGAACGATAGCCACGGTAACCCTCTGCTGGCGCATGCTGTGCACTACAATCAACTCCGTGTCAGTGTAATAGCAGTCTGTGACGTCACGGTATTGAGAATCATACCGGCGGGATCTCGAAATATCCTGGTATACCGTAATACCGTCATACCGCCCAAGCCTAGAAGGTAGTAGAGAGAACGTTTTACATAGATGAGGAGGAAATTCCAATTTAAATAAATAAATTGAAGAGTTTTGGTAGGTGGTAGTGTTGTCAAAAATATCG
Organism: Notolepis coatsorum; assembly: GCF_963971535.1. Lineage (NCBI taxonomy): Eukaryota > Metazoa > Chordata > Actinopteri > Aulopiformes > Paralepididae > Notolepis > Notolepis coatsorum. The sequence continues at coordinate 209,315,934 of NC_140167.1, forward strand.
AAATATCGATACTGAATATTTAAAATGGTTTCGATCAGGCCACGTGAGCGGATCGGCGCGGCCGAGAAATCCGCTCTTCGCTCTTTAAAGCTTGGTCCGCTCCGCTAATCGCTCATGTTGACCCCGCCCCCAAGTCGCTCTCCGCTCGCTCCCCGCTCACCTTGAATCGAGCGCTCCCCACTCCCCGCGCCAGATCGCTCGGCATTTTTTTTTTTTTTTTTTTGGAGCATGGTGTAAATTAGCTCAAACTACAACAGTCTACACCCCCTGGGCCCCTTAACAATTGTTTGTATTGAGCCGCATTGTAATTGTAGCCATTCTGCAATGTTAAATAACGTTGTTTATCCATTCACTATCTCTATTAAGCGATGATAGGCTAGCCGAGCCACAATGCTATGGTCGCTGCCATTAACGTTAGCATGTAAGCTAACGTCAACAACAATGGCGTCGATACTTTTTCTAACTGGAGTGAGTGTGGGCGTCTCTACAGTGACAAAGCCTGAACAGGCTATCACAGGTTCACCCTTCTCATTGGTTGAAAATGGCCTTCATGTTTGTACATCGCCATCTGTTGCTTTGGCATTGTACTGCATGTATATATTACATCAGTGTTAAACCACTGTGAGCGGCCTGGAGTGGATTGGAGCGGAGGAGAACTCTCGCTCCGGACGTCGCGCCGACTCATTTTAAAACCCACTCCTCGCTCACGTCAAAACCGGCCGCTCCGCGCCCCGCGCCGCTCACGCACCGATCCGCTCACATGCACTGGTTTCGATACTCATTTCCCGAAGTATCGATACTTTCTGAAGTACCGATACCAGCTGGCAAGTTGTTGACAGACAGACGCGCTGCCAGAGCACGCTTGCCCTTCCGCCTCCTCCTCCTCCTCAGAGACCGGCAACAGACACAAGCTGCTGCAGCCTCCTCCCCCTCACAGCCGGGAGCCCTGTCTTCAGTTTGTAAACAAAGCTATTATTAGCTAACGTTAGCTGTCGTTCCTCCGTTAGCTTATGCTAGCTAGCTGGCCACATTTATAATTACTTCATGGAAACGGAGTAACGTCAAGCCGAGCCCACCCACACTACACCAGTACACGCATGAACTCGACACAACTACCCCGTTTTCAACGTTAGGTCGAGCGGAGCCCATCCTACACCAGTACACACATGAACTCGACACAACGTTACCCCGCCTCCATAAAGTGTCCAATTAGCAGCAATGTTGTTGAAAATGTAACGTTAATAAATGCTCCGAGCATAGCTCCGGAGAAATCTCCCTCTCTCTCTCTCTCTCTCAAGTACCCTTGTTTTCGGGTCATAACTAGAAAGGTGCGCTCAGTAGACCTCAAATCTCCAGCAGCCACTCTCTCTCTTTCTCTCTCTCTCTCTCTCTCTCTCTCTGATCTAAAGATAAACAAAGGGTTTTAAAAGTGTTATATTTATCTTCTCTTATAGTACCAGAGAGAAGCTGAGGAGAATCAACCAGCAACAAAAGCTAAATTTGTTTAAAAAAAAAAATTAAATATATATATATATATATATATATATATATATTTTTTTTTTTTTTGGTATCGAAATGGTATCGAAGTATCGATACTTTTCAAGGTATCGTATCGAAGTCAAAATTCCAGTATCGTGACAACACTAGTAGGTGGTATAATGAGGAGTTGAATGATGGTGAACGTACGGTTATGTATATAACCATTGTTATATGAGTTTAGTGACGCTCTGCGTCATACTGGAATACTCTTCCATATCAGCCTAAGCACTGAATAAATCTTCACATGTACCTTTACATACCTCATCTGCCTGGCCACACCCCCAACCGCTCCTCTACATAAGCAAGGGTGTGGCCATACTAACAGCTCCTTCCCAAGTCTTTCACCACAAAGGCAATACCACGGGGTCCTCAGTGAGTCCGACGCAGAGCGTACGTTATATTATCGTGTAGCTCCGCTCTGCGTCATACTGGAATACAGGAGCTGAGCAGAGCGGAGCTCGACAAATGTACCCGCTGAGGCCCCCCACAACCATCAGAACCGGGGAGGAGCCGAGCCCCCGGACCCACCTAGCGGAGAACGGGAGGGTATCGGATCCGACTGTGTAAAGAGGAGTTTAGCAACTCAAACGCACAGGGTGAGCAGACCGTGGGACTTACCCACGACTACACAAACGTGCAACCCACATGCCACTAGGGAACGAACGGAAGGAACAAAACCCCCGTTACAAACCCCAATATCACGGGGTCAAGAGCAAAAGCCCAACCCCGTGGCAAGGCCATAGCAGCGGAGCGCGAAGGAGGACCCAGTTTTTTTTACCTTTTTTCTTTTCATGTCAACGTTCACACGCACAATATATGCTTACCTAGGATTTTACTTGATTCAACAACAAAGCAGTCGGAGCAATGGCAAGCCGAAAACTGTCGAAATTGTAGTTATTTGAAGTTTTGATTTTTTTCCACGACTGATGTAGGTAAATAAAATGTCTTGAGACTAAAGTACCGAAAAAGGTACCGTTGGGTACCGGTATCGATTCACAGGTACCGGTACCGTATCGGTTCAAATGTGAAAGGTACCCATCCCTACTAGTGACACCACCCCCCACATCAACAGCGTATTCGGACAGGGCCCATGCAAGAGCAGGCCCTTCCCCCCCTACAGCACGCCACCCCGAAGCACTCAAGAGGCTACACCCACAGCGGGAGCAGGCAGCGCACCGGGGAGACGACCCCAAAAAGAGGTCGATCCCTCAATCCAGGCAACAGGCCACTCGACCTGAAGCACTGCAGACTAGACAGGCGCCAAAGGGGTCTGCTGAAACAGCACCCCGGCGGAAGGGGCGTATGCTGGCATGTTGTGCACCATGTCGCAGCCTCCACAAAAACCCCTCGACTCTCTAGAGGGGCCGAGGCAGAGAAGGCTGACATGATTGGCAGACGTCATGAAAGGTGCGGGGCACACTCACAGGTAGACAGGGCCAAACCCGGCCTACCCCGAGAGTTGACTCCGCTACCAACACACCAGGGAACCAACCACCCCCTTGGTTCTAACATGAGGCGGTTGTTCCTATAACCCCCCAAGAAAAAACTCCAAAACACAACTGCGGGTATACACTGGCTATACCGCAGTACAAGTGTTTCAGTTTTCAAAAAGGGGTTAACCCAGGCCAACAGGTCGACGAAAACAAATTCGAACCCGGGCCTGGCGGACCGGGACGTACACAGGGATGCCAGAGGAGTTCTACAAGAACCACCTCAACAGCCCCCTCCCAGCCCTGCCTAAGCAGGAGAAGAGAGGGGTGAAAAATGATGGAGAAGGACCAGTCTTTCTCCCTCAGTACAGCACAAGGTACAACACAACATGGACCAAGCAACAGTGAGGGGTAACACGTAGTAACATAACCACGAACATCTCCATAACGTCAAACCCTGCAACGCCCGGGCCGACCCGGCATTTTTCCCCCCGAAAAAAGCACAAGTCGCTCAGGGTACCAGAACAGCAGATCTGCGCTCCGGCGGACAACGGGTTAACTGACCTGGTAAGGTGCGACCAGAATCAGTCCCGTGCCCTAATCACACCGCCATCCCCAGTCCCAGGAGGGGGGTAGGTACGCGTGTTAACCCAAAACCGTATAGAGGGCACCACCCAGACTGTCCCTTTCGTACCGTGCCCGGTGGCCCACCCCAAGGGCCAATCAACTCTGCCTCTCTTTGTTAATTACAACAAGCAATGCTGTTTTGTTATTTAAGATGAGGTCGGACTCAGCACTGACAGATTTGTGTTCATTGTGCTGCTTTTATAAGCCTCAAATGACGGCTTACAATATTTCATGAAAGCAAAGTGTTTTGTTTGTCTAAGATTTAAAAAGGTTTAAACTTTACAGCACTGAGAAAGTTGAACAAAGTGCTGTACAAGTCCCACAACATAAATAAAATTAAAAAAAAATGTATAATTTTTTATTTTTATTTTTAAATCTCGAAGCTTCGAATTAAAATCGAATCTCGGCCCGAAGCTTCGAATTCCAAAAAGAAATTCGAAGGTCAGCTCTACCTGATGCTGCTCTGTGTTAAGGAACCTTAGAGGAGCTCATATGACCTGATGCTGCTCTGTGTTAAGGAACCTTAGAGGAGCTCATATGACCTGATGCTGCTCTGTGTTAAGGAACCTTAGAGGAGCTCATATGACCTGATGCTGCTCTGTGTTAAGGAACCTTAGAGGAGCTCATATGACCTGACGCTGCTCTGTGTTAAGGAACCTTAGAGGAGCTCATATGACCTGATGCTGCTCTGTGTTAAGGAACCTTAGAGGAGCTCATATGGTCTGATGCTGCTCTGTGTTAAGGAACCTTAGAGCTCATATGACCTGATGCTGCTCTGTGTTAAGGAACCTTAGAGGAGCTCATATGACCTGACGCTGCTCTGTGTTAAGGAACCTTAGAGGAGCTCATATGGTCTGATGTTGTTCTGTGTTAAGGAACCTTAGAGGAGCTCATATGACCTGATGTTGTTCTGTGTTAAGGAACCTTAGAGGAGCTCATATGACCTGATGTTGTTCTGTGTTAAGGAACCTTAGAGGAGCTCATATGGTCTGATGTTGTTCTGTGTTAAGGAACCTTAGAGGAGCTCATATGACCTGATGTTGTTCTGTGTTAAGGAACCTTAGAGGAGCTCATATGACCTGATGCTGCTCTGTGTTAAGGAACCTTAGAGGAGCTCATATGGTCTGATGCTGCTCTGTGTTAAGGAACCTTAGAGGAGCTCATATGACCTGATGCTGTTCTGTGTTAAGGAACCTTAGAGCTCATATGACCTGATGCTGCTCTGTGTTAAGGAACCTTAGAGGAGCTCATATGACCTGACGCTGCTCTGTGTTAAGGAACCTTAGAGGAGCTCATATGACCTGACGCTGCTCTGTGTTAAGGAACCTTAGAGGAGCTCATATGACCTGATGCTGCTCTGTGTTAAGGAACCTTAGAGGAGCTCATATGACCTGATGCTGCTCTGTGTTAAGGAACCTTAGAGGAGCTCATATGGTCTGACGCTGCTCTGTGTTAAGGAACCTTAGAGGAGCTCATATGACCTGATGCTGCTCTGTGTTAAGGAACCTTAGAGGAGCTCATATGGTCTGACGCTGCTCTGTGTTAAGGAACCTTAGAGGAGCTCATATGACCTGATGCTGCTCTGTGTTAAGGAACCTTAGAGGAGCTCATATGACCTGATGCTGTTCTGTGTTAAGGAACCTTAGAGGAGCTCATATGACCTGATGCTGCTCTGTGTTAAGGAACCTTAGAGGAGCTCATATGACCTGATGCTGCTCTGTGTTAAGGAACCTTAGAGGAGCTCATATGACCTGATGCTGCTCTGTGTTAAGGAACCTTAGAGCTCATATGACCTGATGCTGTTCTGTGTTAAGGAACCTTAGAGGAGCTCATATGACCTGATGCTGCTCTGTGTTAAGGAACCTTAGAGGAGCTCATATGGCCTGATGTTGTTCTGTGTTAAGGAACCTTAGAGCTCATATGACCTGATGCTGTTCTGTGTTAAGGAACCTTAGAGGAGCTCATATGGTCTGACGCTGCTCTGTGTTAAGGAACCTTAGAGGAGCTCATATGGCCTGATGTTGTTCTGTGTTAAGGAACCTTAGAGCTCATATGACCTGATGTTGTTCTGTGTTAAGGAACCTTAGAGGAGCTCATATGGTCTGATGCTGTTCTGTGTTAAGGAACCTTAGAGGAGCTCATATGACCTGATGCTGTTCTGTGTTAAGGAACCTTAGAGGAGCTCATATGACCTGATGCTGTTCTGTGTTAAGGAACCTTAGAGGAGCTCATATGACCTGATGCTGCTCTGTGTTAAGGAACCTTAGAGGAGCTCATATGACCTGATGTTGTTCTGTGTTAAGGAACCTTAGAGGAGCTCATATGACCTGACGCTGCTCTGTGTTAAGGAACCTTAAAGGAGCTCATATGGCCTGATGTTGTTCTGTGTTAAGGAACCTTAGAGCTCATATGACCTGATGCTGTTCTGTGTTAAGGAACCTTAGAGGAGCTCATATGGTCTGATGTTGTTCTGTGTTAAGGAACCTTAGAGGAGCTCATATGACCTGATGCTGTTCTGTGTTAAGGAACCTTAGAGGAGCTCATATGACCTGATGCTGCTCTGTGTTAAGGAACCTTAGAGGAGCTCATATGACCTGATGCTGCTCTGTGTTAAGGAACCTTAGAGGAGCTCATATGACCTGATGCTGCTCTGTGTTAAGGAACCTTAGAGGAGCTCATATGACCTGATGCTGTTCTGTGTTAAGGAACCTTAGAGCTCATATGACCTGATACTGTTCTGTGTTAAGGAACCTTAGAGGAGCTCATATGACCTGATGTTGTTCTGTGTTAAGGAACCTTAGAGGAGCTCATATGACCTGATGCTGTTCTGTGTTAAGGAACCTTAGAGGAGCTCATATGACCTGATGCTGTTCTGTGTTAAGGAACCTTAGAGCTCATATGACCTGATGCTGTTCTGTGTTAAGGAACCTTAGAGGAGCTCATATGACCTGATGCTGTTCTGTGTTAAGGAACCTTAGAGGAGCTCATATGACCTGATGCTGCTCTGTGTTAAGGAACCTTAGAGGAGCTCATATGACCTGATGCTGCTCTGTGTTAAGGAACCTTAGAGGAGCTCATATGGCCTGATGTTGTTCTGTGTTAAGGAACCTTAGAGGAGCTCATATGACCTGATGCTGCTCTGTGTTAAGGAACCTTAAAGGAGCTCATATGGCCTGATGTTGTTCTGTGTTAAGGAACCTTAGAGCTCATATGACCTGATGCTGTTCTGTGTTAAGGAACCTTAGAGGAGCTCATATGACCTGATGTTGTTCTGTGTTAAGGAACCTTAGAGGAGCTCATATGACCTGATGTTGTTCTGTGTTAAGGAACCTTAGAGGAGCTCATATGACCTGATGCTGCTCTGTGTTAAGGAACCTTAGAGGAGCTCATATGACCTGATGCTGTTCTGTGTTAAGGAACCTTAGAGGAGCTCATATGACCTGATGCTGTTCTGTGTTAAGGAACCTTAGAGGAGCTCATATGACCTGATGCTGCTCTGTGTTAAGGAACCTTAGAGGAGCTCATATGACCTGATGCTGCTCTGTGTTAAGGAACCTTAGAGGAGCTCATATTACCTGATGCTGTTCTGTGTTAAGGAACCTTAGAGGAGCTCATATGACCTGATGCTGTTCTGTGTTAAGGAACCTTAGAGGAGCTCATATGGCCTGATGCTGTTCTGTGTTAAGGAACCTTAGAGGAGCTCATATGACCTGATGCTGTTCTGTGTTAAGGAACCTTAGAGGAGCTCATATGACCTGATGCTGCTCTGTGTTAAGGAACCTTAGAGGAGCTCATATGACCTGATGCTGCTCTGTGTTAAGGAACCTTAGAGGAGCTCATATGACCTGATGCTGCTCTGTGTTAAGGAACCTTAGAGGAGCTCATATGGTCTGACGCTGCTCTGTGTTAAGGAACCTTAGAGGAGCTCATATGACCTGATGCTGTTCTGTGTTAAGGAACCTTAGAGGAGCTCATATGGTCTGATGCTGCTCTGTGTTAAGGAACCTTAGAGGAGCTCATATGACCTGATGCTGCTCTGTGTTAAGGAACCTTAGAGGAGCTCATATGACCTGATGCTGCTCTGTGTTAAGGAACCTTAGAGGAGCTCATATGACCTGATGCTGCTCTGTGTTAAGGAACCTTAGAGGAGCTCATATGGCCTGATGCTGCTCTGTGTTAAGGAACCTTAGAGCTCATATGGTCTGATGCTGTTCTGTGTTAAGGAACCTTAGAGGAGCTCATATGACCTGATGTTGTTCTGTGTTAAGGAACCTTAGAGGAGCTCATATGACCTGATGCTGCTCTGTGTTAAGGAACCTTAGAGGAGCTCATATGACCTGATGCTGCTCTGTGTTAAGGAACCTTAGAGCTCATATGACCTGATGCTGCTCTGTGTTAAGGAACCTTAGAGCTCATATGACCTGATGCTGCTCTGTGTTAAGGAACCTTAGAGGAGCTCATATGACCTGATGTTGTTCTGTGTTAAGGAACCTTAGAGGAGCTCATATGACCTGATGCTGCTCTGTGTTAAGGAACCTTAGAGGAGCTCATATGACCTGATGCTGCTCTGTGTTAAGGAACCTTAGAGGAGCTCATATGACCTGACGCTGCTCTGTGTTAAGGAACCTTAGAGGAGCTCATATGACCTGATGCTGCTCTGTGTTAAGGAACCTTAGAGGAGCTCATATGGTCTGATGCTGTTCTGTGTTAAGGAACCTTAGAGGAGCTCATATGACCTGACGCTGCTCTGTGTTAAGGAACCTTAGAGGAGCTCATATGACCTGATGCTGCTCTGTGTTAAGGAACCTTAGAGGAGCTCATATGGCCTGATGCTGCTCTGTGTTAAGGAACCTTAGAGGAGCTCATATGGCCTGATGCTGCTCTGTGTTAAGGAACCTTAGAGGAGCTCATATGACCTGATGCTGCTCTGTGTTAAGGAACCTTAGAGGAGCTCATATGACCTGATGCTGCTCTGTGTTAAGGAACCTTAGAGGAGCTCATATGGTCTGATGTTGTTCTGTGTTAAGGAACCTTAGAGGAGCTCATATGACCTGATGCTGCTCTGTGTTAAGGAACCTTAGAGGAGCTCATATGACCTGATGCTGCTCTGTGTTAAGGAACCTTAGAGGAGCTCATATGACCTGATGCTGCTCTGTGTTAAGGAACCTTAGAGGAGCTCATATGACCTGATGCTGCTCTGTGTTAAGGAACCTTAGAGGAGCTCATATGGTCTGACGCTGCTCTGTGTTAAGGAACCTTAGAGGAGCTCATATGACCTGATGCTGCTCTGTGTTAAGGAACCTTAGAGGAGCTCATATGACCTGATGCTGCTCTGTGTTAAGGAACCTTAGAGGAGCTCATATGACCTGATGCTGCTCTGTGTTAAGGAACCTTAGAGGAGCTCATATGACCTGATGCTGCTCTGTGTTAAGGAACCTTAGAGCTCATATGACCTGATGCTGTTCTGTGTTAAGGAACCTTAGAGGAGCTCATATGGTCTGACGCTGCTCTGTGTTAAGGAACCTTAGAGGAGCTCATATGGTCTGATGCTGTTCTGTGTTAAGGAACCTTAGAGCTCATATGACCTGATGCTGTTCTGTGTTAAGGAACCTTAGAGGAGCTCATATGACCTGATGCTGTTCTGTGTTAAGGAACCTTAGAGGAGCTCATATGACCTGATGCTGTTCTGTGTTAAGGAACCTTAGAGGAGCTCATATGACCTGATGCTGCTCTGTGTTAAGGAACCTTAGAGGAGCTCATATGGTCTGATGTTGTTCTGTGTTAAGGAACCTTAGAGGAGCTCATATGGCCTGACGCTGCTCTGTGTTAAGGAACCTTAGAGGAGCTCATATGACCTGATGCTGCTCTGTGTTAAGGAACCTTAGAGGAGCTCATATGACCTGATGCTGCTCTGTGTTAAGGAACCTCAGAGGAGCTCATATGACCTGATGCTGTTCTGTGTTAAGGAACCTTAAAGGAGCTCATATGGCCTGATGTTGTTCTGTGTTAAGGAACCTTAGAGGAGCTCATATGGTCTGATGTTGTTCTGTGTTAAGGAACCTTAGAGGAGCTCATATGGTCTGACGCTGCTGTGTTAAGGAACCTTAGAGGAGCTCATATGACCTGATGCTGCTCTGTGTTAAGGAACCTCAGAGGAGCTCATATGACCTGATGCTGTTCTGTGTTAAGGAACCTTAAAGGAGCTCATATGGCCTGATGCTGCTCTGTGTTAAGGAACCTTAAAGGAGCTCATATGGCCTGATGCTGCTCTGTGTTAAGGAACCTTAGAGGAGCTCATATGACCTGATGCTGCTCTGTGTTAAGGAACCTTAGAGGAGCTCATATGACCTGATGCTGCTCTGTGTTAAGGAACCTTAGAGGAGCTCATATGACCTGATGCTGCTCTGTGTTAAGGAACCTTAGAGGAGCTCATATGACCTGATGCTGCTCTGTGTTAAGGAACCTTAGAGGAGCTCATATGACCTGATGCTGCTCTGTGTTAAGGAACCTTAGAGGAGCTCATATGACCTGATGCTGCTCTGTGTTAAGGAACCTTAGAGGAGCTCATATGACCTGATGCTGCTCTGTGTTAAGGAACCTTAGAGGAGCTCATATGACCTGATGCTGCTCTGTGTTAAGGAACCTTAGAGCTCATATGACCTGACGCTGCTCTGTGTTAAGGAACCTTAGAGGAGCTCATATGACCTGATGCTGTTCTGTGTTAAGGAACCTTAGAGGAGCTCATATGACCTGATGCTGCTCTGTGTTAAGGAACCTTAGAGGAGCTCATATGACCTGATGCTGCTCTGTGTTAAGGAACCTTAAAGGAGCTCATATGACCTGATGCTGCTCTGTGTTAAGGAACCTTAGAGGAGCTCATATGACCTGATGTTGTTCTGTGTTAAGGAACCTTAGAGGAGCTCATATGGTCTGATGTTGTTCTGTGTTAAGGAACCTTAGAGGAGCTCATATGACCTGATGTTGTTCTGTGTTAAGGAACCTTAGAGGAGCTCATATGACCTGATGCTGCTCTGTGTTAAGGAACCTTAGAGGAGCTCATATGACCTGATGTTGTTCTGTGTTAAGGAACCTTAGAGGAGCTCATATGGTCTGATGTTGTTCTGTGTTAAGGAACCTTAGAGGAGCTCATATGACCTGATGTTGTTCTGTGTTAAGGAACCTTAGAGGAGCTCATATGACCTGATGCTGCTCTGTGTTAAGGAACCTTAGAGGAGCTCATATGACCTGATGCTGCTCTGTGTTAAGGAACCTTAGAGGAGCTCATATGACCTGATGCTGCTCTGTGTTAAGGAACCTTAGAGGAGCTCATATGACCTGATGCTGCTCTGTGTTAAGGAACCTTAGAGGAGCTCATATGACCTGATGCTGCTCTGTGTTAAGGAACCTTAGAGCTCATATGACCTGACGCTGCTCTGTGTTAAGGAACCTTAGAGCTCATATGACCTGATGCTGCTCTGTGTTAAGGAACCTTAGAGCTCATATGACCTGACGCTGCTCTGTGTTAAGGAACCTTAGAGCTCATATGACCTGATGCTGCTCTGTGTTAAGGAACCTTAGAGCTCATATGACCTGACGCTGCTCTGTGTTAAGGAACCTTAGAGGAGCTCATATGACCTGATGCTGCTCTGTGTTAAGGAACCTTAGAGGAGCTCATATGGTCTGATGCTGCTCTGTGTTAAGGAACCTTAGAGGAGCTCATATGACCTGACGCTGCTCTGTGTTAAGGAACCTTAGAGCTCATATGACCTGATGCTGTTCTGTGTTAAGGAACCTTAGAGCTCATATGACCTGATGCTGTTCTGTGTTAAGGAACCTTAGAGGAGCTCATATGGTCTGACGCTGCTCTGTGTTAAGGAACCTTAGAGGAGCTCATATGACCTGATGCTGCTCTGTGTTAAGGAACCTTAGAGGAGCTCATATGGTCTGACGCTGCTGTGTTAAGGAACCTTAGAGGAGCTCATATGACCTGATGCTGCTCTGTGTTAAGGAACCTTAGAGGAGCTCATATGACCTGATGCTGCTCTGTGTTAAGGAACCTTAGAGGAGCTCATATGGCCTGATGCTGCTCTGTGTTAAGGAACCTTAGAGGAGCTCATATGACCTGATGCTGCTCTGTGTTAAGGAACCTTAGAGGAGCTCATATGACCTGATGCTGCTCTGTGTTAAGGAACCTTAGAGGAGCTCATATGACCTGATGCTGCTCTGTGTTAAGGAACCTTAGAGGAGCTCATATGACCTGATGCTGCTCTGTGTTAAGGAACCTTAGAGGAGCTCATATGACCTGATGCTGCTCTGTGTTAAGGAACCTTAGAGGAGCTCATATGACCTGATGCTGCTCTGTGTTAAGGAACCTTAGAGGAGCTCATATGACCTGATGCTGCTCTGTGTTAAGGAACCTTAGAGGAGCTCATATGACCTGACGCTGCTCTGTGTTAAGGAACCTTAGAGCTCATATGACCTGATGCTGCTCTGTGTTAAGGAACCTTAGAGGAGCTCATATGGTCTGATGTTGTTCTGTGTTAAGGAACCTTAGAGGAGCTCATATGACCTGACGCTGCTCTGTGTTAAGGAACCTTAGAGGAGCTCATATGGTCTGATGCTGCTCTGTGTTAAGGAACCTCAGAGGAGCTCATATGACCTGATGCTGTTCTGTGTTAAGGAACCTTAAAGGAGCTCATATGGCCTGATGCTGCTCTGTGTTAAGGAACCTCAGAGGAGCTCATATGACCTGATGCTGCTCTGTGTTAAGGAACCTTAGAGGAGCTCATATGGTCTGATGCTGCTCTGTGTTAAGGAACCTTAGAGGAGCTCATATGACCTGATGCTGCTCTGTGTTAAGGAACCTTAGAGGAGCTCATATGGTCTGATGCTGCTCTGTGTTAAGGAACCTTAGAGGAGCTCATATGACCTGACGCTGCTCTGTGTTAAGGAACCTTAGAGGAGCTCATATGACCTGATGCTGCTCTGTGTTAAGGAACCTTAGAGGAGCTCATATGACCTGACGCTGCTCTGTGTTAAGGAACCTTAAAGGAGCTCATATGACCTGATGTTGTTCTGTGTTAAGGAACCTTAGAGGAGCTCATATGGTCTGATGTTGTTCTGTGTTAAGGAACCTTAGAGGAGCTCATATGACCTGATGCTGTTCTGTGTTAAGGAACCTTAAAGGAGCTCATATGACCTGATGTTGTTCTGTGTTAAGGAACCTTAGAGGAGCTCATATGGTCTGATGTTGTTCTGTGTTAAGGAACCTTAGAGGAGCTCATATGACCTGATGTTGTTCTGTGTTAAGGAACCTTAGAGGAGCTCATATGACCTGATGCTGCTCTGTGTTAAGGAACCTTAGAGGAGCTCATATGACCTGATGCTGCTCTGTGTTAAGGAACCTTAGAGGAGCTCATATGACCTGACGCTGCTCTGTGTTAAGGAACCTTAGAGGAGCTCATATGACCTGATGCTGCTCTGTGTTAAGGAACCTTAGAGGAGCTCATATGACCTGATGCTGCTCTGTGTTAAGGAACCTTAGAGGAGCTCATATGACCTGATGCTGCTCTGTGTTAAGGAACCTTAGAGCTCATATGACCTGACGCTGCTCTGTGTTAAGGAACCTTAGAGGAGCTCATATGACCTGATGCTGTTCTGTGTTAAGGAACCTTAGAGCTCATATGACCTGACGCTGCTCTGTGTTAAGGAACCTTAGAGCTCATATGACCTGATGCTGTTCTGTGTTAAGGAACCTTAGAGGAGCTCATATGGTCTGATGTTGTTCTGTGTTAAGGAACCTTAGAGGAGCTCATATGACCTGATGCTGCTCTGTGTTAAGGAACCTTAGAGGAGCTCATATGACCTGATGCTGCTCTGTGTTAAGGAACCTTAGAGGAGCTCATATGACCTGATGCTGTTCTGTGTTAAGGAACCTTAGAGGAGCTCATATGACCTGATGCTGTTCTGTGTTAAGGAACCTTAGAGGAGCTCATATGACCTGATGCTGCTCTGTGTTAAGGAACCTTAGAGCTCATATGACCTGATGCTGTTCTGTGTTAAGGAACCTTAGAGGAGCTCATATGGTCTGATGTTGTTCTGTGTTAAGGAACCTTAGAGGAGCTCATATGACCTGATGCTGCTCTGTGTTAAGGAACCTTAGAGGAGCTCATATGACCTGATGCTGTTCTGTGTTAAGGAACCTTAGAGGAGCTCATATGACCTGATGCTGCTCTGTGTTAAGGAACCTTAGAGGAGCTCATATGGCCTGATGCTGCTCTGTGTTAAGGAACCTTAGAGCTCATATGGTCTGATGCTGTTCTGTGTTAAGGAACCTTAGAGGAGCTCATATGACCTGATGTTGTTCTGTGTTAAGGAACCTTAGAGGAGCTCATATGGCCTGATGCTGCTCTGTGTTAAGGAACCTTAGAGGAGCTCATATGACCTGATGCTGCTCTGTGTTAAGGAACCTTAGAGGAGCTCATATGACCTGATGCTGCTCTGTGTTAAGGAACCTTAGAGCTCATATGACCTGATGCTGCTCTGTGTTAAGGAACCTTAGAGCTCATATGACCTGATGCTGCTCTGTGTTAAGGAACCTTAGAGGAGCTCATATGACCTGATGTTGTTCTGTGTTAAGGAACCTTAGAGGAGCTCATATGACCTGATGCTGCTCTGTGTTAAGGAACCTTAGAGGAGCTCATATGACCTGACGCTGCTCTGTGTTAAGGAACCTTAGAGGAGCTCATATGACCTGATGCTGCTCTGTGTTAAGGAACCTTAGAGGAGCTCATATGGTCTGATGCTGTTCTGTGTTAAGGAACCTTAGAGGAGCTCATATGACCTGACGCTGCTCTGTGTTAAGGAACCTTAGAGGAGCTCATATGACCTGATGCTGCTCTGTGTTAAGGAACCTTAGAGGAGCTCATATGGCCTGATGTTGTTCTGTGTTAAGGAACCTTAGAGGAGCTCATATGACCTGATGCTGCTCTGTGTTAAGGAACCTTAGAGGAGCTCATATGACCTGATGCTGCTCTGTGTTAAGGAACCTTAGAGCTCATATGACCTGATGCTGCTCTGTGTTAAGGAACCTTAGAGCTCATATGACCTGATGCTGCTCTGTGTTAAGGAACCTTAGAGGAGCTCATATGACCTGATGCTGCTCTGTGTTAAGGAACCTTAGAGGAGCTCATATGACCTGACGCTGCTCTGTGTTAAGGAACCTTAGAGCTCATATGACCTGACGCTGCTCTGTGTTAAGGAACCTTAGAGGAGCTCATATGACCTGATGCTGCTCTGTGTTAAGGAACCTTAGAGGAGCTCATATGACCTGATGCTGTTCTGTGTTAAGGAACCTTAGAGGAGCTCATATGACCTGACGCTGCTCTGTGTTAAGGAACCTTAGAGGAGCTCATATGGCCTGATGCTGTTCTGTGTTAAGGAACCTTAGAGGAGCTCATATGACCTGATGCTGCTCTGTGTTAAGGAACCTTAGAGGAGCTCATATGACCTGATGCTGCTCTGTGTTAAGGAACCTTAGAGGAGCTCATATGGTCTGATGCTGTTCTGTGTTAAGGAACCTTAGAGGAGCTCATATGGTCTGATGTTGTTCTGTGTTAAGGAACCTTAGAGGAGCTCATATGACCTGATGCTGCTCTGTGTTAAGGAACCTTAGAGGAGCTCATATGACCTGATGCTGCTCTGTGTTAAGGAACCTTAGAGGAGCTCATATGACCTGACGCTGCTCTGTGTTAAGGAACCTTAGAGGAGCTCATATGACCTGATGCTGTTCTGTGTTAAGGAACCTTAGAGGAGCTCATATGGCCTGATGCTGTTCTGTGTTAAGGAACCTTAGAGGAGCTCATATGACCTGATGCTGCTCTGTGTTAAGGAACCTTAGAGGAGCTCATATGGTCTGATGCTGCTCTGTGTTAAGGAACCTTAGAGGAGCTCATATGACCTGATGCTGCTCTGTGTTAAGGAACCTTAGAGGAGCTCATATGACCTGATGCTGCTCTGTGTTAAGGAACCTTAGAGGAGCTCATATGACCTGATGCTGCTCTGTGTTAAGGAACCTTAGAGGAGCTCATATGACCTGATGCTGCTCTGTGTTAAGGAACCTTAGAGGAGCTCATATGGCCTGATGCTGCTCTGTGTTAAGGAACCTTAGAGCTCATATGGTCTGATGCTGTTCTGTGTTAAGGAACCTTAGAGGAGCTCATATGACCTGATGTTGTTCTGTGTTAAGGAACCTTAGAGGAGCTCATATGACCTGATGTTGTTCTGTGTTAAGGAACCTTAGAGGAGCTCATATGACCTGATGCTGCTCTGTGTTAAGGAACCTTAGAGCTCATATGACCTGATGCTGCTCTGTGTTAAGGAACCTTAGAGCTCATATGACCTGATGCTGCTCTGTGTTAAGGAACCTTAGAGGAGCTCATATGACCTGATGTTGTTCTGTGTTAAGGAACCTTAGAGGAGCTCATATGACCTGACGCTGCTCTGTGTTAAGGAACCTTAGAGGAGCTCATATGACCTGATGCTGCTCTGTGTTAAGGAACCTTAGAGGAGCTCATATGACCTGATGCTGCTCTGTGTTAAGGAACCTTAGAGCTCATATGACCTGATGCTGTTCTGTGTTAAGGAACCTTAGAGGAGCTCATATGGTCTGACGCTGCTCTGTGTTAAGGAACCTTAGAGGAGCTCATATGGTCTGATGCTGTTCTGTGTTAAGGAACCTTAGAGGAGCTCATATGACCTGACGCTGCTCTGTGTTAAGGAACCTTAGAGCTCATATGACCTGATGCTGTTCTGTGTTAAGGAACCTTAGAGCTCATATGACCTGATGCTGTTCTGTGTTAAGGAACCTTAGAGGAGCTCATATGGTCTGACGCTGCTCTGTGTTAAGGAACCTTAGAGGAGCTCATATGGTCTGATGTTGTTCTGTGTTAAGGAACCTTAAAGGAGCTCATATGGCCTGATGCTGCTCTGTGTTAAGGAACCTTAGAGGAGCTCATATGACCTGATGTTGTTCTGTGTTAAGGAACCTTAAAGGAGCTCATATGGCCTGATGCTGCTCTGTGTTAAGGAACCTTAGAGGAGCTCATATGGTCTGATGTTGTTCTGTGTTAAGGAACCTTAGAGGAGCTCATATGGTCTGATGTTGTTCTGTGTTAAGGAACCTTAAAGGAGCTCATATGGCCTGATGCTGCTCTGTGTTAAGGAACCTTAGAGGAGCTCATATGACCTGATGCTGCTCTGTGTTAAGGAACCTTAGAGGAGCTCATATGACCTGACGCTGCTCTGTGTTAAGGAACCTTAGAGGAGCTCATATGACCTGATGCTGCTCTGTGTTAAGGAACCTTAGAGGAGCTCATATGACCTGATGCTGTTCTGTGTTAAGGAACCTTAGAGGAGCTCATATGACCTGATGCTGCTCTGTGTTAAGGAACCTTAGAGGAGCTCATATGGCCTGATGCTGCTCTGTGTTAAGGAACCTTAGAGGAGCTCATATGACCTGATGCTGCTCTGTGTTAAGGAACCTTAGAGGAGCTCATATGACCTGATGCTGCTCTGTGTTAAGGAACCTTAGAGGAGCTCATATGACCTGATGCTGCTCTGTGTTAAGGAACCTTAGAGGAGCTCATATGACCTGATGCTGCTCTGTGTTAAGGAACCTTAGAGCTCATATGACCTGACGCTGCTCTGTGTTAAGGAACCTTAGAGGAGCTCATATGACCTGATGCTGTTCTGTGTTAAGGAACCTTAGAGGAGCTCATATGACCTGATGCTGCTCTGTGTTAAGGAACCTTAGAGGAGCTCATATGACCTGATGCTGCTCTGTGTTAAGGAACCTTAAAGGAGCTCATATGACCTGATGTTGTTCTGTGTTAAGGAACCTTAGAGGAGCTCATATGGTCTGATGTTGTTCTGTGTTAAGGAACCTTAGAGGAGCTCATATGACCTGATGTTGTTCTGTGTTAAGGAACCTTAGAGGAGCTCATATGACCTGATGCTGCTCTGTGTTAAGGAACCTTAGAGGAGCTCATATGACCTGATGCTGCTCTGTGTTAAGGAACCTTAGAGGAGCTCATATGACCTGATGCTGCTCTGTGTTAAGGAACCTTAGAGGAGCTCATATGACCTGACGCTGCTCTGTGTTAAGGAACCTTAGAGCTCATATGACCTGACGCTGCTCTGTGTTAAGGAACCTTAGAGCTCATATGACCTGATGCTGCTCTGTGTTAAGGAACCTTAGAGCTCATATGACCTGACGCTGCTCTGTGTTAAGGAACCTTAGAGGAGCTCATATGACCTGATGCTGCTCTGTGTTAAGGAACCTTAGAGGAGCTCATATGACCTGATGCTGTTCTGTGTTAAGGAACCTTAGAGCTCATATGACCTGATGCTGCTCTGTGTTAAGGAACCTTAGAGGAGCTCATATGACCTGATGCTGCTCTGTGTTAAGGAACCTTAGAGGAGCTCATATGGCCTGATGTTGTTCTGTGTTAAGGAACCTTAGAGGAGCTCATATGACCTGATGCTGCTCTGTGTTAAGGAACCTTAGAGCTCATATGACCTGATGCTGCTCTGTGTTAAGGAACCTTAGAGCTCATATGACCTGATGCTGCTCTGTGTTAAGGAACCTTAGAGCTCATATGACCTGATGCTGCTCTGTGTTAAGGAACCTTAGAGGAGCTCATATGACCTGATGCTGTTCTGTGTTAAGGAACCTTAGAGGAGCTCATATGACCTGACGCTGCTCTGTGTTAAGGAACCTTAGAGCTCATATGACCTGATGTTGTTCTGTGTTAAGGAACCTTAGAGGAGCTCATATGACCTGATGCTGCTCTGTGTTAAGGAACCTTAGAGGAGCTCATATGACCTGATGCTGCTCTGTGTTAAGGAACCTTAGAGGAGCTCATATGACCTGATGCTGCTCTGTGTTAAGGAACCTTAGAGGAGCTCATATGGCCTGATGTTGTTCTGTGTTAAGGAACCTTAGAGGAGCTCATATGGTCTGATGCTGTTCTGTGTTAAGGAACCTTAGAGGAGCTCATATGACCTGACGCTGCTCTGTGTTAAGGAACCTTAGAGCTCATATGACCTGATGCTGTTCTGTGTTAAGGAACCTTAGAGCTCATATGACCTGATGCTGTTCTGTGTTAAGGAACCTTAGAGGAGCTCATATGGTCTGACGCTGCTCTGTGTTAAGGAACCTTAGAGGAGCTCATATGACCTGATGCTGCTCTGTGTTAAGGAACCTTAGAGGAGCTCATATGACCTGACGCTGCTCTGTGTTAAGGAACCTTAGAGGAGCTCATATGGCCTGATGCTGCTCTGTGTTAAGGAACCTTAGAGGAGCTCATATGACCTGATGCTGCTCTGTGTTAAGGAACCTTAGAGGAGCTCATATGACCTGATGCTGCTCTGTGTTAAGGAACCTCAGAGGAGCTCATATGACCTGATGCTGTTCTGTGTTAAGGAACCTTAGAGGAGCTCATATGACCTGACGCTGCTCTGTGTTAAGGAACCTTAGAGGAGCTCATATGGCCTGATGCTGCTCTGTGTTAAGGAACCTTAGAGGAGCTCATATGACCTGATGCTGCTCTGTGTTAAGGAACCTTAGAGGAGCTCATATGACCTGATGCTGCTCTGTGTTAAGGAACCTTAGAGGAGCTCATATGACCTGACGCTGCTCTGTGTTAAGGAACCTTAGAGCTCATATGACCTGATGCTGCTCTGTGTTAAGGAACCTTAGAGGAGCTCATATGGTCTGATGTTGTTCTGTGTTAAGGAACCTTAGAGGAGCTCATATGACCTGACGCTGCTCTGTGTTAAGGAACCTTAGAGGAGCTCATATGGTCTGATGCTGCTCTGTGTTAAGGAACCTTAGAGGAGCTCATATGACCTGATGCTGCTCTGTGTTAAGGAACCTTAGAGGAGCTCATATGACCTGATGCTGCTCTGTGTTAAGGAACCTTAGAGGAGCTCATATGGTCTGATGCTGCTCTGTGTTAAGGAACCTTAGAGGAGCTCATATGGTCTGATGCTGCTCTGTGTTAAGGAACCTTAGAGGAGCTCATATGACCTGATGCTGTTCTGTGTTAAGGAACCTTAAAGGAGCTCATATGACCTGATGTTGTTCTGTGTTAAGGAACCTTAGAGGAGCTCATATGGTCTGATGTTGTTCTGTGTTAAGGAACCTTAGAGGAGCTCATATGACCTGATGTTGTTCTGTGTTAAGGAACCTTAGAGGAGCTCATATGACCTGATGCTGCTCTGTGTTAAGGAACCTTAGAGGAGCTCATATGACCTGATGCTGCTCTGTGTTAAGGAACCTTAGAGGAGCTCATATGACCTGATGCTGCTCTGTGTTAAGGAACCTTAGAGGAGCTCATATGACCTGACGCTGCTCTGTGTTAAGGAACCTTAGAGGAGCTCATATGACCTGATGCTGCTCTGTGTTAAGGAACCTTAGAGGAGCTCATATGACCTGATGCTGCTCTGTGTTAAGGAACCTTAGAGGAGCTCATATGACCTGATGCTGCTCTGTGTTAAGGAACCTTAGAGCTCATATGACCTGACGCTGCTCTGTGTTAAGGAACCTTAGAGGAGCTCATATGACCTGATGCTGCTCTGTGTTAAGGAACCTTAGAGCTCATATGACCTGACGCTGCTCTGTGTTAAGGAACCTTAGAGCTCATATGACCTGATGCTGTTCTGTGTTAAGGAACCTTAGAGGAGCTCATATGGTCTGATGTTGTTCTGTGTTAAGGAACCTTAGAGGAGCTCATATGACCTGATGCTGCTCTGTGTTAAGGAACCTTAGAGGAGCTCATATGACCTGATGCTGCTCTGTGTTAAGGAACCTTAGAGGAGCTCATATGACCTGATGCTGCTCTGTGTTAAGGAACCTTAGAGGAGCTCATATGACCTGATGCTGTTCTGTGTTAAGGAACCTTAGAGGAGCTCATATGACCTGATGCTGCTCTGTGTTAAGGAACCTTAGAGGAGCTCATATGACCTGATGCTGCTCTGTGTTAAGGAACCTTAGAGGAGCTCATATGACCTGATGCTGTTCTGTGTTAAGGAACCTTAGAGGAGCTCATATGACCTGATGCTGTTCTGTGTTAAGGAACCTTAGAGGAGCTCATATGACCTGATGCTGTTCTGTGTTAAGGAACCTTAGAGGAGCTCATATGACCTGATGCTGTTCTGTGTTAAGGAACCTTAGAGGAGCTCATATGACCTGATGCTGCTCTGTGTTAAGGAACCTTAGAGCTCATATGACCTGATGCTGTTCTGTGTTAAGGAACCTTAGAGGAGCTCATATGGTCTGATGTTGTTCTGTGTTAAGGAACCTTAGAGGAGCTCATATGACCTGATGCTGCTCTGTGTTAAGGAACCTTAGAGGAGCTCATATGACCTGATGCTGTTCTGTGTTAAGGAACCTTAGAGGAGCTCATATGGTCTGACGCTGCTCTGTGTTAAGGAACCTTAGAGGAGCTCATATGGTCTGATGCTGTTCTGTGTTAAGGAACCTTAGAGGAGCTCATATGGTCTGATGTTGTTCTGTGTTAAGGAACCTTAGAGGAGCTCATATGGTCTGACGCTGCTGTGTTAAGGAACCTTAGAGGAGCTCATATGACCTGATGCTGCTCTGTGTTAAGGAACCTTAGAGGAGCTCATATGGTCTGATGCTGCTCTGTGTTAAGGAACCTTAGAGGAGCTCATATGACCTGACGCTGCTCTGTGTTAAGGAACCTTAGAGGAGCTCATATGACCTGATGCTGCTCTGTGTTAAGGAACCTTAGAGCTCATATGACCTGATGCTGCTCTGTGTTAAGGAACCTTAGAGCTCATATGACCTGATGCTGCTCTGTGTTAAGGAACCTTAGAGGAGCTCATATGACCTGATGCTGCTCTGTGTTAAGGAACCTTAGAGGAGCTCATATGACCTGACGCTGCTCTGTGTTAAGGAACCTTAGAGGAGCTCATATGACCTGATGCTGCTCTGTGTTAAGGAACCTTAGAGGAGCTCATATGACCTGATGCTGCTCTGTGTTAAGGAACCTTAGAGCTCATATGACCTGACGCTGCTCTGTGTTAAGGAACCTTAGAGGAGCTCATATGACCTGATGCTGCTCTGTGTTAAGGAACCTTAGAGGAGCTCATATGACCTGATGCTGTTCTGTGTTAAGGAACCTTAGAGGAGCTCATATGGTCTGATGCTGTTCTGTGTTAAGGAACCTTAGAGGAGCTCATATGACCTGATGCTGCTCTGTGTTAAGGAACCTTAGAGGAGCTCATATGACCTGATGCTGCTCTGTGTTAAGGAACCTTAGAGGAGCTCATATGACCTGATGCTGCTCTGTGTTAAGGAACCTTAGAGGAGCTCATATGACCTGATGCTGCTCTGTGTTAAGGAACCTTAGAGGAGCTCATATGACCTGATGCTGCTGTGTTAAGGAACCTTAGAGCTCATATGACCTGATGCTGCTCTGTGTTAAGGAACCTTAGAGCTCATATGACCTGACGCTGCTCTGTGTTAAGGAACCTTAGAGGAGCTCATATGACCTGATGCTGCTGTGTTAAGGAACCTTAGAGGAGCTCATATGGCCTGATGTTGTTCTGTGTTAAGGAACCTTAGAGCTCATATGACCTGATGCTGTTCTGTGTTAAGGAACCTTAGAGGAGCTCATATGGTCTGACGCTGCTCTGTGTTAAGGAACCTTAGAGGAGCTCATATGGTCTGATGCTGCTCTGTGTTAAGGAACCTTAGAGGAGCTCATATGACCTGATGCTGCTCTGTGTTAAGGAACCTTAGAGGAGCTCATATGACCTGATGCTGCTCTGTGTTAAGGAACCTTAGAGGAGCTCATATGGTCTGATGCTGTTCTGTGTTAAGGAACCTTAGAGGAGCTCATATGACCTGATGCTGCTCTGTGTTAAGGAACCTTAGAGGAGCTCATATGACCTGATGCTGCTCTGTGTTAAGGAACCTTAGAGGAGCTCATATGGCCTGATGCTGTTCTGTGTTAAGGAACCTTAGAGGAGCTCATATGACCTGACGCTGCTCTGTGTTAAGGAACCTTAGAGGAGCTCATATGACCTGATGCTGCTCTGTGTTAAGGAACCTTAGAGGAGCTCATATGACCTGATGCTGCTCTGTGTTAAGGAACCTTAGAGGAGCTCATATGGTCTGATGCTGTTCTGTGTTAAGGAACCTTAGAGGAGCTCATATGACCTGACGCTGCTCTGTGTTAAGGAACCTTAGAGGAGCTCATATGACCTGATGCTGCTCTGTGTTAAGGAACCTTAGAGGAGCTCATATGACCTGATGCTGCTCTGTGTTAAGGAACCTTAGAGGAGCTCATATGACCTGATGCTGCTCTGTGTTAAGGAACCTTAGAGGAGCTCATATGGCCTGATGCTGTTCTGTGTTAAGGAACCTTAGAGGAGCTCATATGACCTGATGCTGCTCTGTGTTAAGGAACCTTAGAGGAGCTCATATGACCTGACGCTGCTCTGTGTTAAGGAACCTTAGAGGAGCTCATATGACCTGATGCTGCTCTGTGTTAAGGAACCTTAGAGGAGCTCATATGACCTGATGCTGTTCTGTGTTAAGGAACCTTAGAGGAGCTCATATGACCTGACGCTGCTCTGTGTTAAGGAACCTTAGAGGAGCTCATATGGCCTGATGCTGTTCTGTGTTAAGGAACCTTAGAGGAGCTCATATGACCTGACGCTGCTCTGTGTTAAGGAACCTTAGAGGAGCTCATATGACCTGATGCTGCTCTGTGTTAAGGAACCTTAAAGGAGCTCATATGGCCTGATGTTGTTCTGTGTTAAGGAACCTTAGAGCTCATATGACCTGATGCTGTTCTGTGTTAAGGAACCTTAGAGGAGCTCATATGACCTGATGCTGCTCTGTTAAGGAACCTTAGAGGAGCTCATATGACCTGATGCTGCTCTGTGTTAAGGAACCTTAGAGCTCATATGACCTGATGCTGCTCTGTGTTAAGGAACCTTAGAGGAGCTCATATGGTCTGATGCTGCTCTGTGTTAAGGAACCTTAGAGGAGCTCATATGACCTGACGCTGCTCTGTGTTAAGGAACCTTAGAGGAGCTCATATGACCTGATGCTGCTCTGTGTTAAGGAACCTTAGAGGAGCTCATATGACCTGATGCTGCTCTGTGTTAAGGAACCTTAGAGGAGCTCATATGGCCTGACGCTGCTCTGTGTTAAGGAACCTTAGAGGAGCTCATATGGTCTGATGCTGCTCTGTGTTAAGGAACCTTAGAGGAGCTCATATGACCTGATGCTGCTCTGTGTTAAGGAACCTTAGAGGAGCTCATATGGCCTGATGCTGCTCTGTGTTAAGGAACCTTAGAGGAGCTCATATGACCTGACGCTGCTCTGTGTTAAGGAACCTTAGAGGAGCTCATATGGTCTGATGCTGCTCTGTGTTAAGGAACCTTAGAGGAGCTCATATGACCTGATGCTGCTCTGTTAAGGAACCTTAGAGGAGCTCATATGACCTGACGCTGCTCTGTGTTAAGGAACCTTAGAGGAGCTCATATGGTCTGATGCTGCTCTGTGTTAAGGAACCTTAGAGGAGCTCATATGACCTGATGCTGCTCTGTGTTAAGGAACCTTAGAGCTCATATGACCTGATGCTGCTCTGTGTTAAGGAACCTTAGAGGAGCTCATATGGTCTGACGCTGCTGTGTTAAGGAACCTTAGAGGAGCTCATATGGCCTGATGCTGCTCTGTGTTAAGGAACCTTAGAGGAGCTCATATGGCCTGACGCTGTTCTGTGTTAAGGAACCTCAGGGTGCTTTCTCACTCACCATTCGGGTCCGTACCGTCCTCGTTCAGTCCTTGGGTGCGAACTTCCCCCCTCCCTCTCCCCCCTCTAGTTTGCGTAAACACTCAGTCTTGGTGCGCTCTGGGTTTTGTTCACGGTTTGCGTTTTGAGCGTGTAAGCTGCCGTAGGCGATGATGTCACGCTCGAAAATGTAAACACAGGAAGAGTGTTAACACGGCGGTGGAGACTGGATGCTGATATAAAAGAAACAAATAACCAATAAATATGAAGTTATATTTGAACCTCTGTTGTCAAGCCTTGTCAATATAACCCACCCCCCTTTTCTCACAAATGGAACTGGTGTCGTGCAGTCCGCTCCAGGGTTAACGCTAAGCTAACGCTAGTTAGCTTAGCCTATTACTAGTCTATCTAGTCTACTAGACCTATCTACTAGTTAGCAGCTAACATTAGCCCATCACTCGCGGCAATTATATTGCATGTCAGTTGATGGAACTGGTGTCGTGGATTCCGCTTTGAGCGTTTCCCAGGGTTAACGCTAAGCTAATGCTAGTTAGCGTAGCCTGTTCAGCAGCTGTTCAGCAGCTAACATTAGCCCATCGCTCGTGGCAATTATATTGCATGTCATTGATCTACTGGTCGACCACGGCCGACTGGTTGGGCACCACTGGTCTAATAGAAATAAATGCATTCGAACAAGAAACCAATGTATCTAGACATAGCAATGGCAAACAAAATTGCCAGGCCTAATGCGAGGCAGGGAAGTGTTGTGCTTTGTAACGTGGCTTCATGTTTTCATCCACTGAGCTGTGAGGCTCCACATGCTTGTTTTGGTTGAGGTCTGAACTCGCAAATTGCCCATAAATATAGTTTTTGTGGGTATTGTCCAGTTGTTGCTGTGTGTTTTTAACTGCCGAAAATTCAAGCAAGTAACGACATTGTGTGTGTCAGCAAGTTGATACAAAAGCCTCCCCCGCTCCCACTGGCGCGCACCCGGAACCACCTATTTCAGCGGTCCAGGTTCAGCGCCCCCGGGGACGAATCAGCATCCCCGGGGACGGGGGGAGCGTTCTCACTAGGACAGACACACCCTTTTCTGATGCGATCCGGCTCTGATTCGACCCCCGAATGGTGAGTGAGAAAGCACCCTCAGAGGAGCTCATATGACCTGATGCTGCTCTGTGTTAAGGAACCTTAGAGGAGCTCATATGACCTGATGCTGCTCTGTGTTAAGGAACCTTAGAGGAGCTCATATGACCTGATGCTGCTCTGTGTTAAGGAACCTTAGAGGAGCTCATATGGTCTGATGCTGTTCTGTGTTAAGGAACCTTAGAGGAGCTCATATGACCTGATGCTGCTCTGTGTTAAGGAACCTTAGAGGAGCTCATATGACCTGATGCTGCTCTGTGTTAAGGAACCTTAGAGGAGCTCATATGACCTGATGCTGTTCTGTGTTAAGGAACCTTAGAGGAGCTCATATGGTCTGATGTTGTTCTGTGTTAAGGAACCTTAGAGGAGCTCATATGACCTGATGCTGCTCTGTGTTAAGGAACCTTAGAGGAGCTCATATGACCTGATGCTGCTCTGTGTTAAGGAACCTTAGAGGAGCTCATATGACCTGATGCTGCTCTGTGTTAAGGAACCTTAGAGGAGCTCATATGACCTGATGCTGTTCTGTGTTAAGGAACCTTAGAGGAGCTCATATGACCTGATGCTGCTCTGTGTTAAGGAACCTTAGAGGAGCTCATATGACCTGATGCTGTTCTGTGTTAAGGAACCTTAGAGGAGCTCATATGACCTGATGCTGCTCTCCGTTAACACATTGGACACCAAGAACGTCGTAAATCGTTATTGCCCGCCATGCGTTGAACGCCAACAACGTCGTAAAGCGTTATTGGGATCAATATTTCATTAAGGTCTATGATGAAAATTAGGCAGAACCTTGAAGTGCCTATGTTTAATCAGGTGATCACCAAGAGAAGTGACTCAAAGAAGCTTCAAGAAGACCAGGGAGAACTGGTGAAGATGTCGAACAAGGCTATATAGAATAGAATAGAAATACTTTAATCATCCTGAGGGAAATTTGACACTACAAATCGCTCACAGTAAACATTTAGGTAGACAAAACAATTAGTCACGAACAAGAATAAAAAAATAAGCCTAAGAATAAAGAATAAAATAAGCCTAAAATGAGCCGCACACGGCGGGCGATTTTTGCCAGGCGACCGACTTTTTAAGCGAGGCGACCAACAGAATTGTATCGCTTCCATTGTTATGAATAGGACAACCCACACGGCAGCAGATTTTCGAGTGACGATCGCACAGCAACTTCTATCACCTGGCTAAATATCTCCTCAATCCTATTTTTTTGAGGACAATGAGGAAATAACATGACTTCTGCTGGTGTATCATTTCTAATATAAATTAATTTATCAATACATTCATTGATCAATAACCTATGTATTATTACCATGCTACTTATGTTAATTATTAATTAACAGGAACCATTTAAATAAATAACGTTAGTTGGAGATGGGATGTGTGTGCTAATTTAAGGCAGTCAATGAGTTGTGCTCTCTCTCTCTATAGTCTGGTCTATCTCTATTTCTCTCTCTCTCTCTCTATAGACTGGTCTATCTCTATTTCTCTCCCTCTCTCGATAGACCGACAGCCGATCGCACAGTCAATGAGTTGTGCTCTCTCTCTCTATAGTCTGGTCTATCTCTATTTCTCTCTCTCTCTCTCTATAGACTGGTCTATCTCTATTTCTCTCCCTCTCTCGATAGACCGACAGCCGATCGCACAGTCAATGAGTTGTGCTCTCTCTCTATCTCTCTATAGACCGGTCTATCCTACATTACGTGCAACCAATGAGTCTATCTGACGGCCACAGACCGGTTTAATGGACCTGAATGGTCATGTCTGGTGTGGGGTGCTAAGCGATTGTCGTTGCACGACAGCCGATCGCATCGCCAGGCGAAGTCGCTCGCCCACCGTCTGCTTTAAGAATAAAATACGGTCTGGGATTTACATTTCCTATGTTATGTATATACATTCTAATATAAAATATACAGTAAAAATATACAGAAAAGTGTACAGTAAGTGTAATATTGAACAATGTTGTTTAAAAGTAAGAGTCCAGGAAGATGGTAACTGTCACCCTGTGCTCAGTGATGCAGTGAGGCACAGTGATGCAGTGAGGCACAGTGATGCAGTGAGGCACAGTGATGCAGTGAGGCACAGTGATGCAGTGAGGCACAGTGATGCAGTGAGGAACAGTGATGCAGTGAGGCACAGTGATGCAGTGAGGCACAGTGATGCAGTGAGGCACAGTGATGCAGTGAGGCACAGTGATGCAGTGAGGCACAGTGATGCAGTGAGGAACAGTGATGCATTGTAAAGTCTGATGGCTGTCGGAATGAAGGACTTCCTGTGCCGTTCAGTGCTACATTTAGGTAGTGTGAGCCTAGCACTGAACGTGCTCCTTCTGTCAGCCAAGTCTGTGTATAGTGGGTGGGAGGTCCCTGATGGCATGGAGCTTAGCAAGGCTCCTCCTCTCCGCCACCACCGCTAGAGAGTCCAGCTCCATCCCTACAACATTACTGGCCTTCCTGACCAGCTTATCCAGCCTGTTTGTGTCCCCCGCTCTCAGTGTGCTGCCCCAGCAGGCCACAGCGTAAAAGAAGGCGCCCGCCACCACTGACTCATAAAACATCCTCAACATCCTCAACCATGTCCACATCGACCCCCCTGATGGAAACAGGGGTCACAGGTGTACTCCTCCTCCCCAGATCCCCAACCAGCAAACAGGTACCCAATCCAGAGCCTACAATCTTTAGTGGGGATCCACTCAAGTTTAATCATTGAAGTTGTCCTTCCAGACACCAATTGAGAGGAAAAAATAGCCCAACCACAGAAAGATTGTTCTTCCTTTAGAAATATGTTGGAGGAGCAGCTAAAGAAACCTTGGAAGGTAATGTTCTGATGGTTTCAGAAGACTAATTTCTCACAATGCAAGTCTAAGGGTGGGATCCACTAAGAATGGATTGCATGGTGGGAATTGCACCCTTAACTGCGCAGTTTGCGTGCGGTATCTGCACCTGACAGCGCTGAGAGAGGCAGAGAGAGAGCTCGGAGGATGTTCACTTGTTTAAACAAACTGTATAAACGCCATAATACTGTTGATTAAAGTTGGGACTATGCCCCTTTCAGAGTGGAGCATGGTGCGGTTTGCTGTTGGTGTGAACGCAATCAAACTTTATATAGTACCTAATCTAGGAAGCGTAGGGTTTTTGGAAGTGAATGTGCATGAGAGAGCGAGTGTGAGAGAGTGTGTGTGTGTGTGTGTGTGTGTGTGTGTGTGTGTGTGTGTGTGTGTGTGCGTGTGTGCGTGTGTGTGCAGGATTTTCCCAAAAATGATCTGTCCAATAGAATGAACGACTTGGCGACTGCATGTCCTTTGTTTACAAATTAGGTTAGCTCAAAAAAGTAGTGTGAACGCAAATGTATCATTCTCACATTTGGTCCACCAGAAAGTCCGGACTATCCGTGGACTGTGCACTTAGTTACCACCTTGTCTGTGAAGACGGTAGGTGCGTAGCATTAACTGCTCGGTGCAATTGGCGCAAAGCTTTGTGGATTGAGAGCATTTTTGGACGAGGCCCATTTGCATAGAAAGGGGACACACACACAGAAAGGGAGAATGGCTTATCCAGTTCATATATCAACTTATATCAACTATCCAGTTAGTTTTTATAATGTAACGTTTGGTTACTTGAAGGAAAGAGAGAGAGACTGAGACTTGTTATGCGCGACGCTAGTCAGTCTCGGAATTGTCTCTGAATGGATTTGGTAGCTTTTTTTCTGTGTCTCCGTAGACCGTGCCGTGCCATCGGTTTAAAGTCATAGTGAAGATTGATTTATATGAAAACCGATGTATGTATAATTTAGCTAGTTTGCCAAAGGTTACTGTGATCAAAGCAAACTTTAATAAAAAAATTAAATTAAAATTAAAACTCACGCCCAATCACATTCTCATGATGAAGTCAAGTATAATATCTCCCCCTCCAGTTGAATTTGTGAATCAGGATCTATACCTTTGCAAAAGATGGCGCCAGGTACAGTTTTTGGCAAATTAATCTTGGACAAGGTGGAAGAAGGAGTACCTCCTGAACCTTCAGCACCGACAAAAATGGCAAAAGGACAAGAGAAACACAAAGATGAATGACTGTCATCCTTCAAGAGGATAATTCCCCCCGAAGTCGATGGAGATTGGCAAGAGTAACAGAGGTGTATCCTGCACCGATGGAAGAGTCTGAAAGGTGAAGCGGTTAATCAGCAACTCAACCCTAGACAATCAAGGGAAACGTAGTGCTAAGCCAGTCTATCTGGACAGGCCTCTACAAAAGACTGTTCTACTACTCCAAGCAGGTCAAGCAGCCTATTATCGCTTTTTAGCATATTCAGTTATTCGTGTGAGATTGAATTCAAAGTGTCTTTGTGTGAAATTGAAATTGTGAGGTGAAATCGCAATAATTGTGATTTGGTGGGAGTTTAACACATCAAGTGCCGTTCAGCAGGGGGCACTGTGGGCCGTCAGTGCCAGTGCTCTGTTCAATTGGGGATAATGCCGTGTTTGCAGTGCTAAACCTATATTAAATATTATAGCTATGGATCTAATAACGTTGTCGATTGTCAGTGAGTTTCTTCCGGTCAACATGCAAAAAAAATGATAATTTTTTTCATCCGTACATTTCCGTTTTATACCGTGGTGAATATGAGTATAGTTTGAGTGATTCTGAGTAATCCCAGGAAAAGACGTGAAAACAGCGTTTTAGAGGAATTCACTAAACACGTTGCCAATCCTCGCTTGGATCAACAATCAATCTGAAATCAACGCTAGATTATCGGTATTATCTTTAATCATGCATGCATGAAAGGGGGTTTGGAGCGGGGCGTCCCTCCGTGCTGTGATACTACCAATGGGACACACCACACACATACCGCTTCGATCGCGGGAAAAAGATATCAGATCAACGCAAGATTGGTAACATATAGGGGTGGATGGTAAAAACGGTATAAACGGTATGAATTTGCACTACGGTATGGATTTTGACTATACCTTGTGACCGGTAGACTAGTCACTAGAGCAGCTAAGTCACAGCAGTAGCAATGACGTTAACGTTACTTGACGATTCACTTGACGTTTGCAGTGGTCGTTGCATAGTGTTTAATTGTACTGAGTCTTTCTCCACGGACCTTGCCATATAGTTTTGGCATTTAAAGGAGGCTGATAGGAGACTTGCTTTAGCACAGCAACGGGCTAACGTTAGCCGCTAAGCTAACTCACATTAGCCATTAAGCTAACGTTCTAACGTAACTCTGCAGCACCCAAGTTCCATTCCAGGAAAGGGGGGGGGGGGGGGGGGGGTAGATTGTTAAGGCTTGAAAACAGAGGTTCAAAGATAACTTCACATTTATTTGGCTATTCATTTCTTTATATCACTTTATCCATCGGGCTGCTCTCGTTTCCAGCTCTGTGTTGACAATCCTGGTGTGACATCATCATCATCATCTAAGGCAGGGGTTCCCAAACTTTTCAGGCTGCGACCCCCAAATAACGGTGTCAGAGAGCTGCGACCCCCACTATTATAGGCGGTAAAAAAATTATATTTTAAAAAGAATTATAATATTCTATTTTTTTTTATATAAATGGAATCAATCAATCAATCAAATCCTTTATTTAACCAGATAAGCATCATTGAGATTAAAATCTCTTTTTCAAGAGCGATCTGGCCAAGCAAGGCAGCAGAAAGTTTCAACATAAAAAAGAACATCACAATAAAATACAGATAAAACATTTACATCAAGCTCCAATTTCAGGCAAGTTATCAAACAGGCAAATGATCAAACACAGTTGCACTGTCCAAGGGAACTGAGTTCGTAGGATTTTAAAATGGCTTTGAATTCTCCGAGGGTGACCAGTCCTGGTAAGTTTAGGTCCTCCTGTATCTTGTTCCAAGATGAAGGAGCAGCATATTTAAAAGCCCTTTTTCCCAATTCAGTTCTCATATAGGGAACTTCCAGTGTTCGAGCAGCTTGAGAACGAAGGGCATACTTATATTGCTTTGTGCACAGAAGCACACTTAGGTACGAGGGAACCAGTTTAAGCAGAGCTTTGTGCACCAGAGAGCCATCGAGAAAATCGCCGTATTTGTAGAGATGGATAACTTGCAATGGTATATAGGGTGCAATGGTGCACTCGATTTCCACATCCCGTGACAAAGCGTAAGGCAGAATGGTACACAGTATCAAGCTTTCTAAGGTACTGATCAGGTGCATACATATAGAGTAAGTCACCATAATCAAGTAGTATGTATGGTTGAAACATGCAAACGTTCAAACACACACACACTAAGCAGCATTGGAGGCTTTTAACCAGGGCCGGACTGGGGAAATCATTCAGGCCAGGAAATAGTGCAAAATGGATTTTAAGTTTTTTTTGTAATTGAAAAAAATACAATCTTTTATTCAACTTCAGCCCTGATCATAACACCACATATTCATTTTATAATTCTAACCCTTTAAATGCCAGTGTGTGTGATGGCATATATTTGCAATATATCAAATGCAAAGTAGATTTTTCTGGGGGGGATTATTACAGGCTAGCATGTGTCAATGATTAGCAGTTTTTTTGTAAGGGTCCCGCCTCCACCAATCACATGCGGCTTCCTTTGTGTGTGTGTGAGAGCAAGAGAGAGAGAGAGAGATAGTTCTACAACTTGTGTGAGTTGCAGTGATCTCCTGGTTGTTCCCCACCTAGGTTATCTAACTATTGCGCTGCTGCAACTAGAAACACTGGCCTGGCCTGCTTCTAAGTTCAGTGGCCTGACTGCATTAAAAAAATTGGACATTTAAAAAAAAAATGTATCATCTGGCGACCCCCCCCCCCCCGCGGCGGCTCGCGACCCACCTGGTCGCGACCCCGACTTTGGGAACCCCTGATCTAAGGAAGCTCAAACCCTCTCTCTCTCTCTCTCTCTCTCTCTTCATCATTATTGGGAGAGTTGGGGATTTGTGGGCGGAGCTTGCAAAAAGCAGTAAATGAGATGTCAGTGGATTTGTTTGAGGAGAAATCATGTCAGCTGGAGGCCAACGTAAACAAAGGGTAAGAGTATTCCTTTTCTTCTCTGTTGTGGGGATTGCATCGCATGTATTCTTGTGTGTTTTTATATTGTATGTTTTTATACTGTATGTACTGTATGTTTGGCACCAAGACAAATCCCAATCAACCATGTGTTGAAATGGCAATAAAGTGTTCTATCTATCTATCTATCTTGTTGCTGTTTCATGTGGAATATTGTAGGAATTGTATTTTTGACATAGAATAACATAGGGAGGTTCGGCGTGTGAATATCATGGAAAAGTGGGAGCTGGCATGGAGGGGGTGGTTCTGGGATGCTGGAACTAACCGCTAAGCCCGAGGTCGTGGGCCTAACTTGAAGAAACACCAGTGAAGGGGGTGTGCCCACTTGATAACCCAGGTGATATGCTGACTCTTGCTGCCGTGCCCATCTATCTGCATGCTGGGTTGTGACGGCCATTGGGTTTCTTCATTGAGTGTTTATCCTTATCGTTAGGGCACAAGTATCTTGTGTTTTATAAACTTTTATTATAATATAAATAATGTTTAGAGATTAAAGTCAACATTTATAAAGTCAGAATAAAGTCATGATGTTTAGAGATTAAAGTTAATATTTATAAAGTCAGACTAAAGTCATGTTTACAGATTAAAGTCAACATTTATAAAGTCAGACTAAAGTCATAATGTTTACAGATTAAAGTCAACCTTTATAAAGTCATGTTTACAGATTTAAGTCAACATTTATAAAGTCATAATGTTTACAGATTAAAGTCAACATTTATAAAGTCAGACTAAAGTCATAATGTTTACAGATTAAAGTCAACATTTCCATACTTGTTTCCATGCAGTCCAAACAGCTCTTCTCCTGGTCCAGCTGTGACGGTTCTCTCAAACCAAGGTGTGAGAGGCTAGGAGGGGTGGTCATATTCAGACCAATCTTGGGGGAAAGTAAGGAAAGAAATATCAGTACATTTTACATTCATCCTAATAAAACAAATATCTAACTTTTCAGTTGAAATTCATCAAATCAAATAAAATGTATTTGTAAGGCCCGACAATAGAGCCATATGAAATCCGCGTTCACGGAATCGCGGAATTGACCAATAAAAATGGAATCAACTGCAAAACGTGGAATATTGCAGAATTTGGCCTAATCTGAACTGAAATTCCGTTTTTGGGAGGAGATGGAACGTTTGGTGCAAAGCAAACGTTGACCGGGGACCGCTGCAACACGCAGCAGCGTCCAAGCGTCTGCCGTCTGGCTGCTTCGGTGTTAACGTCGTCAAGAAGCTAAGAAATTCTGCAATAAACCCTAAATTCAGAGCAGAGCAGTATCCTAATGACTTTGATGCCTCCGGCGATAAGGTGTTGCAAATTCTGTCAACGTACCGTGACCTGGAACCGCAAAAACATGTGCGACACTATTGTGATTAAATAGCTATGTAACGTTACAGTACATTGGACTATAGATGGAAATGATAGCTTCTTGCCTTGCTAAATCTGGTGCACCAATCCATTTGTTTAATGCAAACGATTGTCATTACACTGTCCTTTATAAACTAAATAAACTTAAATAGCTATGTAACGTTACAGTACATAGGACTATAGATGGAAATGATAGCTTCTTCTTGCTAAATCTGGTGCACCCATCCATTTGTTTAATGCAAATGATTGTCAGTACACACTGTCCTTTATAAACGAAATAAAATTAAATAGCTATGTAATGTTACAGTACATAGGACTATAGATGGAAAATGATAGCTTCTTGCTAAAACTGGTGCACCCATCCATTTGTTTAATGCAAATGATTGTCAGTACACACTGTCCTTTATAAACGAAATAAACTAAAAGGTGCCTAAATTATTCATTACTATGTATATATATTTCATCACAATATAATATAGCTAGGCTACGGACATTGTCATTGTGATAATGTCAGTAGTAGCTAGCTGTATCTATTGTTTACACTTGAAATGTGTATTTATATTTTGTGTGCATTTTTATTTTGTCACTATTATTTGAAAAATATTGTGTAAAATGTAACCATTTCTGAGTTGCAGCACTTGAAAACATTAAATGGACTGTTATATATTATTCAATTGTGGACATTTATTCATTCCCACTTATTATACACTATTTCTGATGGTAAAATGAGCATAAAAAGCAAAATACAGAATTCTGAAATATTAAAATGGAAAAAACTGAATTTGGGAAAAAATGTAATGGAATTTGGAAAATAATAAAACGGATTTCATATGGCTCTACCCGACAACACACATTAATGTCCCCATGGGCCGGACACGTCTTAAACAAGTCAAGAAGAAACATCACAATAAATCAAGAACAAAACAAAACACCATGAAATCCAAAATAAAATGTAAAATAAATAAATGAATGAATGCAACACTCCCAGACATACCCCACGTGAAGGTAAGGAAAAACTCACAAAAAACCTAGCAATAGGAAAAAAGCACCACAGGCAATGAGGAGGGGAGAAACGTTAGAAGGGCCGTTCAAGGGGGGGATCTCCCTTCTTAGATGTCGGTGATAGTAGTGTTGCTATAAAATAGATGTCAGTGATAGTAGTGTTGCTATAAAACGAAAGGTTATCCTATAACCTAGTTATATGAATACTGGCAGAGCGTCTCGCTCTTGCCATAATGAGATAACTCTTATCTTCTAGCACCTACTGTGCTCATGAACAAACAATTTGCACCCATGCACGTGACCAGGCCACGCCCCGGCGTCCTCCTATAAGACGCCGGACATGGTCATACTCTACCTTCCTCAGGAAAAAAAGTTTCCAACATTGAAAACCCAACCAAGGGACCTCAGGGGGCTTAGAGCGAGACGCTCTGCCAGTATTCATATAACTAGGTTATAGGATAACCTTTCATTATATTATCATACTGTCATCTCGTCTCGCTCTTGCCATAATGAGATATGGGGCAGAGCAGACGCGTGACCCGACAAGTGTACCCCCTGAGGGCCCGTAAGCCCTACTACCAGGGGGAGGGGAGTCCCGTCCATCCGAGCGAAGGGGGGGAGGCAGTCAACTCCACCAAAGTGCGAAAAAAAGGGAACCAGAAACCCCTAAAAGCGCACAGTACAGGTGGGACCACGTGTGACACATCACCCTGTGACCACACACACCCACACACCCCTGCTAACCCACCGACTGGCGGGACGCAGGGGAGGTCCCAGACCTCAGAACCGCCTGGGAGACAAAACTTAACGAAGGGACCCGGGGAGGACCAGGAGGCCGCAGCACAGATGTCCTCCACCGAGGCCCCCCCTAACAAGGCGGCAGAGGCCGCCACTCCACGAGTGGAGTGCGCCCTGACACCCCCAGGGGGGACCTGTCCAGCCAACGTGTAGCAAAGGGCAATGCCCTCGCACAACTAATGTGACAGGCGCTGCTTGGACAGTGCTTTACCAGCGCGAGGGCCACCGTAACAAACAAATTGTTGATCGGCAGCCCTGAGATCCTGCGTCCGACTGAGGTAAACCCCCAAAGCACGGACAGGACACGACAGATGAAGGCTTGCCTCTAACCCACTGGCGTGAGGAGGCGGATGAAACGCCTGAATCACAATATCCCTGGAGCGAAAAGAGCTCCGGATATTCTTTGGCACGAAGACTGGATTAGGCCTCAGAGTCGCACCGCTATTGGCACGAATAGACAGGCACTCAGGCCTGCTCAAGAGGCTCAAACGGGGCCTCCGACAACCGGCCGAGGACCAGTTGGAGGTCTCAACTCTGAGACAGAGAACGTTCCACCGGCTTGAGACGCCGAGCGCCAAGCAGGAAACGTTTCACAAGAGAGTGGCTGAACAATGTAACGCCCTCAAAACCCACATGACAAGAGGATATAGCTGCGGCGTATACCCTCACCGTCGAGGCCGACAGTCTACCCAAAATAGGCTGAAGGAAGGAAAGGACAACGTCCAGGGGGCAGGACACCGGGTCCCAGCCCCCCACCTTACACCACTCTTGAAAAGTACGCCACTTACCCACGTAAACCGTGATAGTGGAGGGAGCATGCGCGTTTCGGATGGTGTCGACCACAGAAGGGTCAAGACCCATCCCCTCCAGACTCACCCCCTCAGCAGCCAAACCATCAGTGGCTGTCCCAGAACAGGGAACAGCCACAAAGATCCATGTGCCTGAGAGAGGGCCCGCGATGACCAAGGAACAGGCCACGGCAAGGCTACCAAGAGCTGGATCAGGACCGGAACCACACAGCCATTCCCCGGTCCGGCGCGATCAGGATCAAAGTCATGTGCTCCCGACATATCCGCTCCAACAGCTGAGCTATCAGGTGTATGGGGGGGAACGCGTACAGAATGCATCGAGAAGGCATCCACCCCCAAGGGAGGATTGTCCCCCCGACTGACCGAGAACCATAAGGGGCACTGGTGAGACTGTCTGCTCGCAAACAGATCCACCGTGGCTTCCCCGAACCGGTCCCAGACTTGCCTGACTATGTCTGGACGTAGTCTCCATTCGTCAGAATGAGGACCGCCCCGCGACATCACATCTGCGCCCACATTCTCCTTGCCAGGGATGTGGAGCGCCCTCAGGCTGCGCAGATTGAGAAACGCCCATAGCCAGAGCTCGACCGCCACCCGGTGCAGACGGATGGAGCGTACTCCACCCTGTCTGTTGATATACGATGCTGTCGTCGTGTTGTCTGTCCTGACAAACACGTGCTCGCCCACCACCAGGTGGCCGAGCCGCTTGAGGACCAGAAGGACCGCCTTCAATTCCAACACATTGATATGCAGTGCAGACCGGGTAGCATGGCACGTCCAGCTGCCCCCTACTGCGTTGGTCCGACATGTCCCCCCATCCCGTGAGGGAGGCGTTGGTGAAGACCGTGACGTGTGATAGCCTGCTGAATGAATGAATGAAGACTTTATTTGACAATATAAAAAATAAACATGTGACAGAAAGCACAGGATGAAACACAAAAAAGCTCAGAGCTTATTTCCATTGTGGTCCTTGTAGGGGGGTAGGGGAGTGTGATGCTTAGACATGCATCATATAAAACATGACATCACAACACATCACATACCATTTAACATTTATATACATAACAGACTCATACAACATGCAAGGGTGCCTTAAGCTAAGTGTCTAGGTTAAGTATAGTCCCTTTTGAGCCATGTCTTCAGCTGCCCATGGAGATCCCGCTGGTGAGGGTACCAGTCCTCCCCCAGTGGTCGAGATCCCCCAGTATTGACATGGGAACCTTCAGTCGTTTCCACTTGCCTCTCACCAGGTCTATTTTCATACTGGAAAACCACCTCTGTATCCTCCTCATGAAGAGGAGGCCAAGAGGGACCACAGAGTGAGCAGATGCCATCATACCGAGTAGGCGCATCACGGACAGCGGCGTAACCGTCCTGCCAGGACGGAGCCCCCCGAGCGTGTCGAGAATATCCACTCGCCGCCGCTCCGAGAGGGTTGCCCTCATGGGCCTTGAGCTTAGAACCAAGCCCAAGTACTCCACCTGTTGACTGGGAAGAGGAGTACTCTTCTTCCAGTTCACAGCAAAACCCAGACTGGTGAGGAATTCCACCACCAGCCTGGTATGAGACCTGGCGACCTCCTCCGACCGGCTGAGGAGCAGAATGTTGTCGAGATAGAAAATAACTCGTATCCCCTGATGACGTAGAGGCTCCAGCACGGTCTCTACGCACTTGGTGAATGTGCGGGGGGCCAGAGAATAGCCGGACGGCAGCCTCTGGTATTCGTACGCTACACCCTGAAAAAGAGGAAGCGAAGGAATTTCCTGTGAGGGAAGATCGGGATGTGAAAGTACGCATCCTTCAGGTCTATGGAGGTGAACCAGTCACCCACTCTGACGGAGCTTATCAGGTGTTTGACGGTCAACATCCTGGACTGCCTGGTCACAATCAGCCGATTGAACGCAGACAGATCCAGAATAGGTCTGACACCTAGGGCTGGGCGATATGACGATATTATATAAATATCGGGTACAGTTCATTAACAATACACTTTTTCAACGTATCGTGGATATCGTGATGTTTTGCCCAATAGGATTGTGTCGCGTCAATCTGGTCCACACGTTACTCGTTCATATCTCAGCCTGTGTTGAGATATGCCCATTCCGCGGTCTGTTAATAAAGTTTTCAATCAGACAGATGTATGGAAAGGCTTTTATTATAACATTCGTTGAGGTAAAATCATTATGGCTCATTTAGTCATCCTGTGGTGCACTGGTCTCCTACTAGTCTGTTGCGGGGAGCTAATGTAAGTAGCTTTGTTGATGTCAGCACACCGGACATTCAGGAAGTAAAAAACTAATGGCGCTTGCCGATTGGTGCTAAGAACAGCAGGGCGGGTGCAAGCGGTGTGACGTAATTGGCAGACTCGACTGTCAATCAAAATTATTCTGTTGTCCGTCAGAATGAATGAATGAACTTTATTAACATATTGCAGAATGGGTACAATACAGTACAGGAGGATGAAGACCAGAAAAAGACTTTCGGCTTTTTTACATAAGGGTCCTCCATTTTCAATTCATCAAAACATTTAGAGACATACAAATATACAGTAGTTTCATAAAAATGCTAAAATGCTATTGATTGATTGATTGATTTAAAACTTTATTAACATATTGCAGAATGGGTACAGTACAGCTCAATACATACAATTGTTAAGGGGATGCAGACCAGAGAAAGACTTTTGTCTTGTTTACATCAGGGTCCCCCATTTTCAATTCATCATATTTCATATCTAAATCATATAATATCTCATTGCTAAATATATGCAATATATTATAATCTAATAATCCAATAATCTAAATCTAATATATAATATAAAAATGCTAAATGCATGGGTATTTTATTTTGTCTTTAATGTTAGCTTGCAAACTCAAATACTGTCTTGGTAAGCCTCATAATGAATCGTTTGGGGTAAAAAAGAAAAACATCATGATGTGTATCGTGTATCGCCGAAAGGTCCGAAAATATTGTGATATCATATTTAGGCCATATCGCCCAGCCCTACTGACACCCCCCGATTTCTTGGGCACCAGAAAATACCGGGAGTAAACGCCACACATCGCGTCCTCCCTTGGGACCACGACAATGGCTTGCTTCGCTAACAGAGATTGGATCTCGTCGGCCAGAGCTGTCACTGCTGCTGACCCTGACAACAAGGTCTGCACCAAACCTGAAAACGGAGGGTGGGGTAGCGCAAACTGCAACACAAGCCCCCGCCTCAGCGTTCTCTCCATCCACCTCGACATATGGCACTGCTGTAGCCATATGTGATGATAATCCCAAAGCGCACCCACCGCCACTTGGCGCTGGTCCGCCAGGAACCGTAGATAGGCGGCCCGGTCCCACCCGCTGTGCGTTGCCAACCCTGGACCCGCCAACCGCGCGAGCAGGGTGTCTCGTGGAGTCGGGATATCGGACCCTGACACTACCAACGAGGCAATCGCACCCAAGCGGGGACCTTGACAGAAAGGGCCGGTTTGATACGGGGGAAGCTGACGTCACACTGGGTGACAAAAGCTCCCCCACCGAACACCTCCCCAGCATGAATTGCTGAGGAACTGTTCTACAGCTGGACATGCAAGGTGCGAGGTCCCCACACTGCCCGATAGGGTGGGTTCCTACTAGGGATGGGTATCGTTAGGATTTTATCGATACTACTACTCTTATCGATACTCTTATTGGTTCTTTTTGATTATTTTGCAAGAAAAAAAACAATTAATTAAGAAATAAGAACAGAATCGACATTGCTTTATTATTCTTTTATATAACTATATAAATATAAATAAATATTATTTCTTCAGCAGCAACAGCAGCAGCAATGTTTTAAATGTGTCTGAATTATAGACTTTTTATAATTAACAACAAATGTAAGATAAAAAAGTTGTAGTCATCTGTCGATCTGCCAATTACGTCACACCGCTTGCACCCACCTCTTCTTCTTACCACCAATCGGAAGCTCTCGTTCGTTTATTTACTTCCGGATTGTCAGCCATTACTCTACTCGGAGCTCATGCTAATAACGTTAGCTCCCCGCCAGCCACATTGACAAGTACCAGCGCTTATACATTACTGGCAAATGTCTTGTTGCACTTGTGGCAACGAGCGTTGTCAGCATCAAC
This sequence comes from Notolepis coatsorum, assembly GCF_963971535.1. Lineage (NCBI taxonomy): Eukaryota > Metazoa > Chordata > Actinopteri > Aulopiformes > Paralepididae > Notolepis > Notolepis coatsorum. The sequence goes on from NC_140167.1 coordinate 209,356,656, forward strand.
TTTAGTCAAATAGACCCAGACTTTTGAACGTTTCGTTCTGTCCGCCATGATGAGAACAGAGCTGTCTGTACTCTGTAGCCTACAACAGCACCCGTGTGTGTGTGTGAGTACAGCACAGCCCGCTCCTCGCGCAGGCAGAGAGACCGAGGCAGGAGAGATATAGAAAACAGCCAACAAGATTAGTTTGCGACGTTTAAATTCCTCAAAAAAAAACTCCATAATTTCTCGAGTACCGATAGCAGTACCGATGACGTCGGAGCTTATAAATACTCCGGTCTTTTCTAATATAGTACCGGTTCCCGTTTAGAACCGGGGTCCGGGGGTCATCCCTAGTGCCATCAACTGGGTGTCAGCCCCTGTCCCCATGAGAAGCGAAACGTGGGGCCGCTTGCGCTTCATTGAAGGCACGCGGCCCGCAACCAAAGGAAACAAATCAGAGCCCTTATCCCGCTGGTGTTGGGGGGGGGGAGTGACCGGAGAGCGAGCTAGACACAGCTAGACGGCGACAGTTTTTTAGGGCGTGCTCATCTAATGTAGCCGATCCCTCGGCCGCCAAGGCTGTCGGCCTTGCGATCACCTGTTTTTGTTGTGTCCAGGGTACCTCAGGCGGGGGAAACATGGCCTCTGGTTGAGGGCCTCGCCACAGTTGTTGACGAGGCCGCGCTCTCACCTCTGGCTGCGTGGTGCGAGGCGGTGTGGGGCCCAGGTCAAATACCGCCCACGCTTCCGCGGAAAGACCAAAGAGTCCCTCTGCGGAAAGGGGAGCCCTATGGAGGAGAAACCTTTTCTCCTCCTCAAGGGAAGACTGCTCCAACCAGAGATGCCTGTGAATAAGAGTTGACAGCATCCTGATCCTCCCTGCGGTTATAGCCTGCGACTGAGTTAAAAGTTCTATAACCCCAAAAACATGTGCAATGTTTTCGGCGTCGGCTGGCCCTACAGCCCCACTACCCAACACCAATGTGGACAGAAAAACAGTCAACTGAGCAATGACTGGTCGCCGCTAAATTCCGGATCGAACAACACAGGACGGCTGTGTTTCTACGGTGTCTTGAGACTGCACTTCGCTGATCTACGTTCCGGGTAGGACAAGGTTTGACCAGACCTTATAACACGTCTTCTGGTTTTACCTTTCTAAATGTTTTGTGAATAACGATGTTTTTCCCAAAACGTGTGTTGCTGCAATGCATTTAGGATACGACGCGAGTTATGTGTGAACTGTCTTTGTCACTGGCAGTTAGCTTCTCCGTGCAAATCGGGTTGTTACAGATGTGAAAATTATCTGGTTGTTGTGTGAGAAACATCATGTGTGTTTATATGTACCGTGTACTCACAACTAAGGTAACTAACCTATGAAGCTATGCTTAGTGAGAAGTGAGTAAAAGAATGTTCTTTTCTCAGCCTGTGATGACAATGAACAGTGTGTTCACATATTAACAGGTTTTCCTGTTTTAACTGGCCGTATTAAGGGTAAAGTAAGAGGATTGTGTTTCCCCCCGGTTCCCTGGGGACTTTTTCATCCTCCTATCAGACATGTTGTTGCACTACATTGTGTCTTTTGTGTGGTAGGGATGCGATGTAACCCTTAGCTTGATTGCTGAGGTTGTGCTAAAACTGCTGGAGAAACTTTATTTTCCTAAAAGAAAAGATTGTTTGGTCGCTGTCGTGTGTGCTTAGCAAGGCCTGTGGCCGATACTAATCGAGAATTATGTATTCTCTCATTATGAAAAACGCCGTTCCTCTGTAGAGTGTTTTTGCCATTTTTTGTAGGTGATGATGGGTTGTGTGTGTCATGTGACCTACAACTGGGTTGGACTGGCCACAGAAGCACATGTGTATGTTGGACCGGGGCTCTTAGAGAGCCCTCTCTATTCTGTGTTTTTTCCTTAGTAAAAATCAGATAGCAGGTTAGCTCATGCGCTGTGTGAAGCTGTCAAACGCTTCATAGAGCTGACTATGACTGTGTCATATTCTCTTTTTGACATTACATCGTATCATGGGTGTGGGGTCGTAAAGGGGTGAACTGGTAACCTTTCCTCTCCCCCTTGTTTCTGTCGGTCAGGGGTACACCCCCTGTCCTTCAAGGTTCCTGTCACGTTGCGGTTCGGCACGTTACGGGGGGGGGGGGGGGGAGGGAGTTTCATGGTCCCACGGCCTGGAATATTGGGCGTGTGCACCGCAGAAATTCCCCCGCCATAGAGTACGTCACCGTGCGCATCTCTGTTGGTAGGACTTCCGTGTGCTGTTCAGGTCCATGTGATGGATCTGTTTCGGGGGGGTGGTCAGGGCTCCTCCTCACCAAGCGCCTATTCGGGCCTTCTGTGAGTTCGGACTCCTCCTTCCATGTGAGGGAGCCTCCATCAGAGTACAGAGCCTTCCTCCTCAGATTGTCAAAGTGAGTGGACCCTCTAGAAGGTGTCCTATTCTATTGTGTATGTATTCGATTCAATTCGATTATTGAGTGTGTATGGGTTCAGTGCCTCTTCCCCGGAGAGCCCTAAAACCAATTTTTTACATGGCTCAAGGTGCAATATATTCTTTTCAATCTGTACAGCTCGCGTGGGAAGTCTCTCTGGGGATCCCCGTCTCCTTCCTATGGGAGGGTGGTGGGATGTAAAAATGTGAATTTTTTTTACCCCCGGCTGTGTAGACTGGGATATATACTGTTGGTGCTTCCTTCTTTTCTATTCAAAAAGTGTTGGAGTTAGGAAGTGTCACACCCCTCTTGTCGTTCCCCTGGGCGCCTTGGGGATTCAATGACAGGTCTAAATAGCCTGTTCATTGATGGGGGTGTGTCCCGACGCACGTATAGTGCTAGCTCGCTGTAAATAGGCGACTGACTGGCACGCCTTGGTTGCTTGTGGTTAAAACGGCGTTTTTATAAAGCAACTGAGATGGGGGTTTTTCCTCTTCCGACGACCACATCCCACGACCTGGGTTGGTTATCGACGGATTCTCGTTCATGTCTGGGGGATGATGACGGAATGGATCTGAACATATGTAGAGGGGTCTCATGCCCTTGGGGTGGGCCACCAGGCGCGGTTCGCCCGAACGTCTGGGTGGCGCCTTCTTTTCATGTTAAGATCGACACGCATATCTGCCCTTTCTCCTGGAGTAGGCATGTCGGCGTGGTTAGGGCACGGGACTGGTTCTGGTCACACTGGTCCGGATCAGTTGAACCCGTTGTCCGCCGGGGATGCAGATCTGCTGTTCTGGTACCCTGAGCGACTTGGGCTTTTTTCAGGGGGAAAAATGCCAGGTTGGTCCGGGTGTCACAGGGTTAAGCGCTATGGAGACCCTGATTGGGTACGTTTTTACTCAGCACTGTCGTAATGGCTTACGGCCATGCCAACCTGTACACGCTCGATCTCGTCGGATCTCGGCCGCTACACAGGTTGGTCCTGGTTAGTACTTGGTTGGGAGACCGCCTGGGAATACCAAGTACGGTGTGCTTAGGGGCTGGTTCTCCATTCTTTTTCGCTCCTCTCTCACGCATGGCAAAGACGGGCCTGTTGGGGTGGTCTTTGACCTCCTCTGGTGACCCTGTGCTTCCCGTATGGCCAGGCCCGGTCCGAGGTAATGTTTCGTCGACCCGTAGGCCTGGGTTAACCCTTTTTTGGAAACTGAAACACTTGTACTGCGGTATAGCCGGTGTATACCCGCAGGTGTGTTTTGGAGTTTTTCCTTGAGGGGTTATAGGAACAACCACCGCATTGGGTAACACCAAGGTGGTTGATTCCCTGGTGTGTTGGAGCAGTGTCAACTCCCGGGTTCACCGTTTGAGGGTGCCCCTGCACGTTCATGACCTCTGCCAATCGTGTCAGCCTTCTCTGCCTCAACCCCTCTGGGTGGGGGTTTTTAAATGGAGGCTTGGTCATGCAACACCGCCAGCTTCCGCTCCTTCCGCCGGGGCGGCTGTGTTCAGCTGTCCCCTCTGGCGCCTGTCTCGTCCGCAGTCTCCAGGCTAGGGTTAGTAGCCTGTTGCCTGGTTTTTCCCCGTTGCGCTGCCTGCTTCCGTTGGTTAACCTTTTTTGTGTGCTTACGGCGATGCTGACTGCCTGTTCTGCAGGGTCAGTGTGCCAGGCGGTGTACTATTGGGGGGACAGGGCCCGCTCAGCTGAGGGGCCTTTGTCCGAATACGCTGGCGATGTGGGGGGCGGGGTCACTAAGTGCCCACCTGGTGGGGTCTTGATGCTGGCATCATGGACTTCTCTGGGCCCCCGTTCCAGGGGGTTCAGTCCCTTTGGTGGGTCTGGGTCTTCCTTCGCGCTCCGCTGCTACGGCCTTGCCACGGGGTTGGGTTTACCCTTGACCCCGTGATTCTGGGGGCAGTAACAAGGTTTATCCCTCTGTTCGTTCCCGGGTGGCATGCGGGTTGTGCGTGTGTGTAGTCGTGGGGTCAAGCCACGGTCTGCTCACCCTGTGCGTTGAGTTGCTTGAGTGCCTCTTCGCACGGTCGGGTCCGTCGCCCTCCCGTGAAGCCACCAATAGGGGGGGTGCCCTCCATTAGGGTGGGTCGGGGGGGCTCTGCCCTCCCTGGTCTGATGGTTGTGGGGGGCCTCAGCAGGGTACATTTGTCGAGCTTCTAGCTCCCGCTCAGCTCCTATTATGCAATGAACGCTGAGCGTGAGCTAAGTGTGATACAGAACGTTAGGTTATGACTATAACCAAGTTCTGTTAACACTTAGTGAACGCTCAGCGTTTAGACGACGCTGCAGGCCCTTGATCTTTAATTGTGATGAAATTTGTTGGGAAGGAGATGAGTGTGTGGCACCATCCCTGCTTATATAGGTAAGCGGATGGGGGTGTGGCCAGATGAATGCTGGCATTTAAAGGTACATTGTGAAATTATTCAGTGTATATATGCTGAAGTGAGATATATGCAATGAACGCTGAGCGTTCACTAAGTGTTAACAGAACTTGGTTATAGTCATAACCTAACGTTATTTTACAATACACAACGAGTTGAAAGAGCTTGGATTACGTCTGAATATCCCTCCTTTTGCTGCTGGTCATTCTCAGATGTCTCAGTCAAATGTGGCGTTGACTAACAAAATTGCTCGTCACAGGGTTCAGATTGAGCGTCTTATATGTAAAGTTAAGACGTACAAAATCCTTTCAGATCGCATACCAACAACCCTTTTCAAAACGATAAACCAGATATGGTCAGTTTGTTGTTTTATGACCCTACAACAGGATGTGTTTGTAACTGATAAATTAAATTGTAGACCTGCATTACCTGATAAGAAAGTACAGAACCAATCTGGACTTCTCCAAAAGGGGTTGTGATCTTTGGCACACTGGTAGACAGGATAGTTGGCAAAGGTGTTCCAGTCATCCGTTGTAGATGGGCAATATCTTCCTCTGTTACAGCTGGAAGTCTGTAAATATTTAAAATATTGTATTAAATGTATTGCATATATTAATAACTTTTGCTATATTTCTGAGATAGAAGAACGATGTTTTGGTCACTTTGTTAATATGAAAATTGAAGTTCAGTTCTGAATCTATGATAACCCAGAGACTTGTGACCTCAGATTTGATCCAAGGGGTTAGTCCTCCCAGGTTCTTTATTAACGTTTATTTTTTTGTTTTTTGGGCCGATAATTAGAATTATAGATAGAAAACCTACATTATGTCCTCTGATGATATCACCCAGCGGTAACATGTAAAGGACCTAAGCAACTCCCTTGTGCAACTCCATAGTTGTTGTCATATATCTCAGACATGTGGCCTCCTAGTTTAACATAGAATTTCCTAATTGTATATGTACAGTACATCAACTTATAAAGAGTATTACCAATACAATACATTTTTGATATTGTAACTCATTGACTTTGTTCACTTTATTATATCTGTTGGATGTATTACTACCACTTTACCTGTAAGAAGTGTCAACATGGCACACCACTGGCCGTCTCTTTCTCTTCTCAGAGGGTTTTGCAACCACAACATGGTTTATAGGTACTGGCTGTATTTGATCACCTCTGGGGACATGCCATTGCTGTGGTATGCTGGTGCAACTTTGTTGTTCTGGTATGTGGGTAAAGTTGTGCCATTTGAATCCTTGAAGAGACTTGACAATGCCGACGATATGGGAACAGTGTCCATTTATCCTGAAAATACACATGCAACAATCAAATGGTTGATAGCTACTCCACACATCAATGTACAGCTGCGCCAACACTAAAAGGTAAGCTAGCTAATTACAGTAGTTCAAATTCAAAGGTTTATTTGTCACCTACAAATACTGCAACATTTGTGTGATTAGCATAACGTTAGATGATTAGCCCATTGTAGCTAGCAGTTAGCAGATACTAGGCTTAAATCTTCATTCACTCTAACCATTTTATAATAAGGGACCACTAACATACTCACCCTGCTTTACATGTGCAGTAGGACTCCACAATTGTATCCTGACGAATTACAATGTGGAGTTTGTGAGGCGTTTGTGTCTTCCGCATAGATCACCAACTGTAGCTGAGGGGCTACACAACCCGGACTGTATTAAAGATTGTTTAGATTAAACCACTACTAAATATTATTACCTGCCAGACAGTACAGTTAGATAAATATGGCAGACACTCAATTGACGGCACGGGGACAAGGATATCAAGTTTACAGTATTTTAATAGTCATATCACTATACAACTGAATTATTACGTTGCTCTTTTAATAGTAGAATGTCAGAGTATCAAAGTCAGGGGGAATGAATATTTCCTAGGTTAAGAATACTCGACCGGAGCTCTGCAGGGAGTGAGAGAAGGCGATACAGGGCAAAGCATGGTGGGTAGCTGGAGACGATGATTTCCCCTGTGGAGTTGTAAGCTCCAGAGGAATTGAAGAATAGTCAGATAATCCTGTGATCACTGAAGAAAAGGGGGTCTCGTACGGATCCAGTCCTTGTAATCCAAGTGCCCGATGGCAGGGTTAATAGCTCTTAATCCAAAGCCTGATGGCAGAGATGGTAGCTAGCTAGCTTCATTTGTACTGGAAGCTAGCCCGATGACGGTCTTCAGGGAGTAGTTAGATCCAAACTCCGATGGTCTTAACTATACGCTTCTCCACGTTACTTCGCTTACACAAGTCACTATACTGCGCCAATAATGGCTCTACAATATTATGGTTGTATCTAAGTAGCTAGTTTCAAGTTTCTTTAATATTTGTCATACAGAAGTACAGAATACTTTTATACAAAATGCTTCTTACTGTTACGCTCCAGAGACTGTGCAAGACAAGATAAGTATGAAATAAAATAACATAGTAAAATTAGAAGTAAAAAAATGAGGTCACAGTGTTCAGTTTAGACATATGTACAATGTTCGATGCAGAATAGACGTAGTTACCATACAATATACAATACTGTGCAGTGTACTAATATACAATACTATATAGTGCAAGGCAGAAATGGGACGAGGTGCAATTTAGGTACAATTCACAGTAGGTGTACGAGTTGTAGTGCAAATCCTTTATCAATAAATATAAAGTGTAAAGTGTGTTTGTGTGATCTAAAGTGTGGAGAGTGGGTGCTGCAGTGTGTTGTTTGTTTGAGTGAGTGTGTGCGTGTGGGTGTGTGTGCTGTGTGCATTTGATGGTTGTTGCATAGTGTTTATTGTTCGTTTAGCAGCCTGATGGCCTGGGGATAGAAGCTTCTTCTGAGTCTTTCTGTGCTCGCCTTAAGACTCCGGTATCGCTTGCCTGACCGCAGCAGTTCAAAGAGGCAGTTGTTCGGGTGGCTCGAGTCCTTAATAATTCTCTTAGCCTTCCCCTTGCACCGCTTGTTGTAGATGTTCTGGAGGGTGGGAAGCCCCCCTCCAATTGTGCGTTCGGCTGAACGTGTCACTCTTTGTAGTCTGCTACGGTCTTGTGCAGTGCTATTCCCAAACCAGGAGGTGATGTTGCCGGTCAGGATGCTCTCTATTGTACATGAGTAGAAGTTCCTAAGGATCTTCTGACTGACTTGGAACTTCCTTAGGCGCCTGAGGAAGTAGAGGCGTTGTCGTGCCTTCTTCACAACACTGTCAATGTGTGTGGTCCATGTCAAGTCCTCGGATATGTGGGCTCCGAGGTACTTGAAACTGTTCACTCTCTCAACCGGTGCCCCGTCGATGCTGAGGGGGCTGTAGTCCTTTACCCCCGACCTCTTGAAGTCCACAATCATCTCTTTTGTTTTGCTGACGTTCAGGGAGAGGCAGATAGCTACTAGCTATCCGTAACGATACACCGCGGGTAGGTTTGTGTACAACGGTACCGAACGTATTACAATCTCGCTCGTCTGCTTCTCCTGTTCTGCTACTGCCGACTCATTACTTCCACTGCTCACATGTTCACTCGTTCTGCACAATCGTTACTGTGTTCTCGTTTCTCTGCTTACGTTAGGTTACTGCTCACTCTACTGTTCACACTCAGTTGGCTGCTTGCGCCATCTACAATATATATACTCAGACTGATTTCTAGAGCGCAGTCGAATTACCTGTCCGGAATCAATGCGCCTGCTATGGGCATGTCTGAACTTGCCCGGACACGTCTTTGAACTTGTCTGAGGGGCGCGTCTGCTGGCGCCTCCAATGTCAAGGGCGGTGCCCAGTGAGGCGAGCGAATAATACTATGATGCAAACGGAAGCTTAAAGGTATATAGCTTATATATATAAACAATATACAAGTTATACAAATTAATAAACGCAGATTCTCAGTGTTAATCTGGCCCTTCAGAACACCAACACTTGGCATCAACTTTGACGTTGTCATCTCCTTCTCCATCCGAAATCCTAATTTCATGGATATATCCTTGAGTAAAATAATTCAGGCCTTTCTGGAGAACTCTCTTCGATAGAGTAGCGGCATTGGGCAAATAACTGATAGCAATAGTTTCAGGAATCCTTAAAGGAAAACTCCAACATTTTGGGAAATTAGCTTATTTAACATCTTCCCTGGAGTTAGATAAGAAGATACATACCTTTTTTGTCTCTGTGCGTGCATTTAGCTTTGGGAACAGTTGCTCCGTTAGCGTAGCTTAGCTTCATCACTGGAAGTGGGGGAGATCCGGAGCTTCATCACTGGAAGTGGGGGAGATCCGGAGCCTGACGTTCCCTTACACTGTATACAGTCACGAAATACACTCCAAATACAACTCAAACGTTCATGTAAACATGTTGTGACCTGTGTATTCACCAAGTGGAGAAATAAAAAATAATTGAATTAGACAATTACGTTTTATAAGCAAATATACTCTGAACTATTTTTTGCCTAACCACTCCTCTGGGCGCAGTGATTTCAGTGCTACCTGCTAACGTCGAGAGGGGCGGTCGGCCAGTGTTTACCAATGTGACTAGTAGCTTAGCGACATACTTACTTGACTGCTGCTAATCATGTCCGACTTTGAAAGAGAAGAATCCTCAGAGGATGATGAATACTTCGGGACAAACAAAGATCCAGAAGCTTACCTTTTTGAACCCGAATACACAGAGGAAGAAGTACGTGTTTTGGAAGCTGACCGGGCGAGACGCGAGGATGAAGCAGAACAGCTTGGGGCCGAGGGGAGAGTCAGAACCGACACGGATTGGTGGTGCAAATGTGGATTATGCCAACCTATGCCGACAGAAATAGAGTGCTTCTGCTGTAATGAATGGGACTCTGTGCTGCCATCAATGATCGGAAGGCTTCATATATCGGATGAAGAAGACAGTGCACAACGAGACTGTGTAACGAGCAAGGAACATTTCTCAGCGCTAACCCATCCAGAAGTGGTTGCAACTTTTTTCCATGTTCCGAAAATAAATTGGAAAAAACGCCCGGTGCCGAGTGGACCTAACGGAGAGTTGTCTATCGAGTAAGTGACTATTATAATCATCATGATGCATGGGGCAAACTAACAAACTAGTTTACCTCTATATTTACATTCACTGATATTAATTCTTTAGCTACTGTCTACATGTATATAGTCTATATACACTGTGGGAAGGGGGAAACGCAATTTAATTTCTCTGTATGTCTTGTCCATTACGAGAGGTGACAATAAAGCTGACTTATTTCAATCGGTGTGTTGAGATCCATGTTCAGAGCAAGTAGCCATGTCTTCATCCTTTCCGGATCTGTTGGAATTCTATGAAAAGAAAAGGGATCACCTGGCCTACCTTGTAGATTATCACAACCATTTACAAAACAATAATGTACCATGATTATAAAATTGAGATATCAGAGCGAGCAGGTAGCGATAGCTTCAATTCAATCGGTTCGGATGCTTTGAATGAAATGAAAATGTAAACACTGGCCAAACACCGGCAGTCTCAGTGCCCGCCCCCTCGACGTTAGCAGGTAGCACTGAAATCACTGCGCCCAGAGGAGTGGTTAGGCAAAAAATAGTTCCGAGTATATTTGCTTATAAAACGTAATTGTCTAATTAAATTATTTTTTATTTCTCCACGTGGTGAATACACAGGTCACAACATGTTTACATGAAAGTTTTGGAGTTGTATTTGGAGTGTATTTCGTGACTGTATACAGTGTAAGGGAACATCAGGCTCCGGATCTCCCCCACTTCCAGTGATGAAGCTAAGCTACGCTAACGGAGCGACTGTTCCCAAAGCTAAATGCACGCACAGAGACAAAAAAGGTATGTATCTTCTTGTCTAACTCCAGGAAAGATGTTAAATAAGCTAATTTCCCAAAATGTTGGAGTTTTCCTTTAAGAGAGAATCCATGTTGTTCAATTGACATGTGGTTGTTTCAGTGTGCGTGTGAGAACATTTGGGAGAGCGTGGGAGACCATAGCAACAGTAATACGGGGGGGCAGGACTTGCCGTCAGCGCGGAAAGGTGTATTGTTTGATAGCCATCTGGTCGATCCGATGTCCATTTGGTCCACGACATAACCCACCACAACATATGGATCGGGGATATTTGACACGCTTCAATGCAATCAAGAGAACCGCTCGACTTGCCCGACCCAGAAAAGTGCGCCCAGAGACATTTGAGTGTAACACAGGGTCTGGAACAGGGTTTACTGCACTCTCGATACTGCCACCTGGGAGGATCTGGCCGGTACTGCACCCTCTGCGTCGCAGTATGCCTTCTAATGGCAACATACGGGTCCCTGACATTGAATAGAATATTAAAATCGGAAAAAAGGAAAAACGATCAAATAACGTATACGTGGTTGGCATTCAACGGTTGTCTGCCAACCATTGAATGTGCACCCAACCGTCCTGTGCACCCAAAAATCAGTGCAGTGTGACTGAATATTTTCCCTTGTCGCACTGGTGCACGTCCCAGCAGGTCTGTCTGTCTGTGTGTGTGTAGCATCTTTTCCCCCGTGGCCATGTGCGTTCTCAAAATTATTATTATTATTTTTCTTTAAATCTCTGCCTTTGATTGGCTCTAACACGTGCATTCTGCAAAGACCAGCACCGATTTGCCTCTGATTGGCTCTGATCAACATTATTATTCGCTGAATAATTCGCGGGATAAACAAAAAAGCCATGTGCAACTGTAAAACCTGAAACCGTGCCTACTTCCTTATTGAGCGACACCACAAGTTTTCTGTCGGAGCATCAACTTTCTGAATTGAAACGTTAAAAAAACACAGCGTCTCATACTGGTTTCATAATCAGTGGCGGACTCAGGCTGTTTGAAGGGCAGGGGCGAAAAGAAAAAAGGGGCACCTACTGCAAAACATGGGACCCCATCAGTGAGCAAAAAGCTATGATGCGTCATGTATGGTGATATAGTCTTCATCCTTGATTAAGATTAACATTAGAATAACATAGACAATCCAGATTAATAGTATAACCACACCTATGATTAAAAACACACTGGGAATAATACACCTTTAAAATGTTTATTTCACATGATTGTCACGGTGTTTGAAAAGTAGATGATCATGGTGTTTGAAAAGTAGATGATCATGGTGTTTGAAAAGTAGATGATCATGGTGTTTGAAAAGTAGATGATCATGGTGTTTGAAAAGTAGATGATCATGGTGTTTGAAAAGTAGATGATCATGGTGTTTGAAAAGTAGATGATCATGGTGTTTGAAAAGTAGATGATCATGGTGTTTGAAAAGTAGATGATCATGGTGTTTGAAAAGTAGATTATCATGGTGTTTGAAAAGTAGATGATCATGGTGTTTGAAAAGTAGATGATCATGGTGTTTGAAAAGTAGATGATCATGGTGTTTGAAAAGTAGATGATCATGGTGTTTGAAAAGTAGATGATCATGGTGTTTGAAAAGTAGATGATCATGGTGTTTGAAAAGTAGATGATCATGGTGTTTGAAAAGTAGATGATCATGGTGTTTGAAAAGTAGATGATCATGGTGTTTGAAAAGTAGATGATCATGGTGTTTGAAAAGTAGATTATGGTGTTTGAAGGCCTAAACCATTGTTGCAGTGGTATATTTCTCAATGCTAAAGATATCAGTGAGGAATATAAATATTTGGGAAAAAGCATTTGAATGGTCTGGGTTGAAAAATAGTGAACCTATTCTTTAAAAGCTATTTACAACATATATTTTACAGGATATAAAACAGTTTAACAGTTAAAGTTAATTCGAGTGCCGTTGAGCTTATTCCTTTCTCTCTCCTAACTCTCCTTCTCTCCTCCCCTTCTCTCCTCCCATCCTCTCCTCCTGCCCTCTCCTTCTGTCCTATACTCCCCTTCTCTCCTCCTGTACTCTCCTCCTGTACTCCCCTTCTCTCCTCCTGTACTCCCCTTCTCTCCTCCTGTCCTCTCCTTCTCTCCTCCTGTCCTCTCCTTCTCTCCTCATGTCCTCTCTTCTCCTTCTCTCAAAATGGCATCCAATGTAATAAAAAAAGTCAACCAACAAACTAGATTCTTGTACCGGATCTCCTCACTGGTAAACAAGAATACCCTGAAGACTCTGGCAGGAGCACTCATTCAAGGGTACTACGACTATGCTTGCACCTCATGGTACCAAAGCACCTCAAAGGCGCTAAAAACAAAATTACAAACATCTCAAAACAAACTGGTCAGACTACTGCTTGACCTTACTCCTAGAACCCACCTCACCCCTGCCCACTTTGACAACCTAGGATGGCTTAGAGTAGACGACAGAGTACAGCAACTTGCAATGGGCCTGGTCTACAAGATACACTACACGACCAAGGTACCCATGTACATGTCAAAATACTTCCCAAAGGTCAGTGAATACCACGATCACAACACCAGAGGGAGCTCCACAAATTATGTTAAACCCAGATTCGGTTCAAACAAGGGACTAAACACGTTTCGCAATTATGCCACATCAATGTGGAACGCCCTACCCAAAGCTGTAAAGGAATGTGAATCACTACCCACTTTCAAAAACACTCTCAAAAAACACCTACGGGAGACTGCAATTCGAAACTGGCCCCTGTAAATGTCCTAACACAACCCCCTCCAATGTACAGTAAATGACCAAGTATGTACAGTTTTGTTCGTACAGTTGTACAGTGTCCCCCATCCACCCCTCCTACCCAACCCCCCCCCCCCACTCCTACCCAACCCCCCCCCCCCCACCCCCACCCACCCAACCACCTCCAAAGTACAGTCCCCCCCCCCACCCCCACCTACCCAATCCAATGTACAGTTGCTATGTCAAATGTATATACTGTCTATCTGTATGTCATGTATGTCATATATGTTACGATGAATTGAAAATGGGGGACCCTGATGTAAACAAGACGTAAGTCTTTCTCTGGTCTGCATCCCCTTAACAATTGTATGTATTGAGCTGTACTGTACTGTACCTGTTGCGAAGGATCAGATTAAACCGAATATATATATTTATTTATGGATATATATTGAATAGTATTTGTATGTCGTTTGATATCCCTTGTATATTCCTTGTACATATGCACGGAATATCCCTTTAGCCTACTATAGCCCATAATAATTCATTCTCTTATTGGACAAAGGACCAGGCGCCAGGGGACCAGCCCCTGGCGTCAAGTTCAAAGGTACCGACGAGACATGTCCGTACTAGCCCCGGCTCCGCTCAGGGATACGGCTACCGAAATGAGAGTGGCACTATTTGTTCACCGTGCATATAAATATGGCGCAAGTAAATGTAGAAGTCCCTTACCCTTCTTCCCAACTTAGTAACAGAACGTGAAGCCTCACCCACGATACGACGTGCGGTGAAGTATGGCCTGTTTGGCCTTAGAATAGCATTGAGACCTCGTGCGAATTAATAACTGAATTGTCAGAGTTTGGCACTGTACCGTCGAGTGCGACGTATTTCTATTAAGTTAATAATAGTCTATTTAGTATGGTGCATCGTGCGGTTAGAGTTCTAAAGTGACCAGCATCTCCAACGCTTCCTCGTGTTATCTAGAGTCTTACCCAGGTTGGGCCGACCACATGGCGCTTTCATCCGAGGAGATCTAGGCGAGGACCGAGGGACATGTACACTGGATTACCTACCCGACGACTGCTGAGCCCTATGCGGCTGGAATATATATTTGCTTTGGTACTGTGATTTGTGGAGCGGATAATCGCCGACGCCTGTGAGTGTTGGATTTACCCCCGAGAGGAGTCAAGTTGAGTCGGCGCTCAGAGAGACTGAGGTCGCCTAGCTTCTTCTTCATTGTGGAGCTACAGCCTACAAGAGAACCAAGGTGTATTCATCTGCGGATCAAGAGTCTATTGCACTGTCTTCTGTACTTGAAGTCTCCATAGATATCGTTGACCAGACGGTCTACTACCGACGGCTCTCCTACCCCCCCTACCGGCTTACAACCGGGAGGACCCCCTCCAGAATATCCCGCTATATCATTAAGTGTACCATAGATAATTCCCTAAGAGCCAGGTTGTATACTTGCTTCCTGCGTAACCAGAGATTGGACATTCAGTGTTGATTTGCCTATGAGTACTCATTTGCCTTACAAGTGCATTCAAATGATAAATGTAAGATAAATATTCTATGTACCTTTTGCTCCATTAAATATTTGATTATTACCTTTGACTGGAACCGATTTCATTGTGGAAAGTGTTCATCATATTTAGATATCGTGTACTGTATGGCCAGTAGTTAAAGTACATAAAGCGGTAGTGGTTTAATGATACCATACTTATCAATACAGTCAGGGAATTGTACCCCTCAGTTACAATTGGTCCTTCGAGCCGGAGGGTAATTAGCGTAATATTAATATAGTGGTATTAATATTGAAATGGCCTATGATGAACACTCCACGAAACGGTCCTCCTAAAGTAGAACGCCCGCAGCGTAGACGGCAGCCACCTCAGTACTTAGAGGATTACGCTGCCAGTATACTACCTAGCCTTCTACAGGCGGTAAACGCGGTAAAAGTAGAAAGTAAAATTATGTCCGACCCTATCAACCAGGATACCCCGACCACAGAGGCCCTAGTGGGTTCTAATGCAACTGACCAAGCTCACGGTGGGGACCAGGAGGGAACTGACACGACTTTACCCCCCGCCAAGACCGAAGAAGTAGTCCCCGAAGAGCTCCGGGAGGAAGACAACCCTCCAGAGATGGAACTCTGCACGGAACAAGATGAGGAGAGCGCCGAGGAGATAGAGCTCCAGGACTCCCCGCAGGAGAACGCATCCCCAACGAGTACTGCCAGGAGCGGATCACCTCAACCAGCGTCTTCCCCCAGCGAGGCGGACAAGATGCTGGCACAGGCGTTCCTCGCCAGCCTAGCAGCCTCCACAGAGCGCGATCGGCTCCAAGCACAGACGCTTAGTGAGCGCGAACATTCTACCATAGAAAGAGAACGCGTTCAAGCGCAGCAACGGAGCGACGAAGAGCGTATACGTCTGGAGATGAGACGCCTTCAGACGGAAGAGAATATGGCAAGAGACCGGGCCGACACCCAGCGTGCCGCTGCCGGTGCCCAAAGAGAAGCAGAGCGCGACATCGCTCTCACCAAGCGCGAAGCCGAGCGCGACAGACTACAAGCGCAGCTAATGGAGCAGCTGATCGCCAGGGCAACACCCCCTCCCTCCACAAGGGGTTCCAGGGCCTCGTCAAGACACGGGTCAAGGGCACCCTCCCCTAACCGATTAAGCGACCCTAAGCCCGACCACCAGTGAGAGCCTATACCCCCCTCCGAACTCCTTCCCCGACTGGTCCCAATGAGACCCAGCTACAAGGAAGGAACGGCGTACACCGCGGAGAGGCTAAATAGACGACTACAGGATCTAGATGACCTGACAGAGGAAGAAGAGGGAGAGGAGGAGAGTCAAGCCCGACAGCAGCACAGTACTCCACAGGACCAGGAGGTCCAGTACAGCCCAGGCTATACCCCCGCGGCTCTGCGCTACAGACCCCCGACTCTATTCACGGGTGAGCATGACGCACGACCAGTCCCGAGGAATAGCACCTGGACCAGCGGGCCATGGTACCCTGCCGGTACCAGCCCACCGAGAGGCGTAAGAGGAGACTCGCCTAGGAGGCCTCTCTTCCAACGCTCACCGATGTGCCAGCCATCCACGGCGTCCTACATTGGCACACCGACGTTTCCAGACTTCACCCATGAGAACCGAGCACAGTACACGGAGCTACGGATGTGCTTAGAGACAATGATGGTGGATGTAGCTGATGAACGCCACAAGTATGCTATCCTATTGAAGCACCTGAAAGTGCCCAGAGCGCACAACATAGCGCTAGCTTATGCCACCTCTACGACCCCATACACCGCGGCTCTAGCAGCACTAGACCAAAGATATGGACGTATATGGGATTACGTAATACAAGAGATAAGGCATATTGACCGCCTACCCCCAGCAACAGACAATCGCTCACTAGACGACCTGTCTATCAAAGTACAATCCCTGGTAGGGATGCTGGGGGCGCAACGAGAAAAGGGTATGCACGAACTATACGCAAACTCGAATGTCGAGAGGATTTTAGAGAAGCTGCCGCCCGCCCGACAGGAGCGCTTCAGGCGGCAAAGAGACCACCGTGATCCTAACGGTCCCGAGCCATCCCTCCTAGACCTAGCCGACTTCCTGGCGAGAGAAGTCAGCAGCCTACGGTTGGACCCCGTTCGTGCGGAGCACACCAAGCTCCAGAGAGGGACCTAGGAGAGCAAACGATGGCCGAAGATTGGTGACTGTCATGCACCAATCAGAATCAGTACCGAGCAGCAAGAACCACAGTACCCCCTCGATGAAAGAGAAGTGGAAGATGGTGTGCCCGTACTGCGAAAAGGAACACTGGTTGTCACAATGTGACCTGTTCAAGAAGATGACCGCTGAAGAAGTGAGTCACTGGATAAAGTCCAACAGGCGCTGTTACCGATGTGCGCGCAGTCACATGGCAGCCGAGTGCCGCCTAAAGAAGAGGTGTAGTCGGTGTGACGGAGCCCACCTAGATGTCCTACACGACAGTAACAGAAGAAAGCCTGCACCATCCAGCAGCACAAAGGCAAGTGTTATGTACATTGACCCCGCTAGCAGCGGGGGCGCCCAGGTGCTCTTAAAGGTGGTCCGCGTAACACTGAGTTACCAAGATAAGGTCATGGACACTTACGCCGTCCTTGATGACGGGTCAGAGAAGACCCTTCTCCTCGCGTCCGCTGCGGCCCAGCTGGGGCTGCGGGGGAGCGAAAACCAGATGACGATTCGGACAATAAGAAGAGATCTAAAGACGATAAAGGGCGAGAATGTCTCCTTCACTATCGCAGCAAGCGGGCAGCCAGAGAGACGGTATAGGATTACTAATGCTTTCACAAGCCAAGAAATAGGACTATCGCAGTACACCTACCCCATCGCCAAGCTGATGGATAAATATGTGCACCTGCGTCAACTACCTATCCCGCTCATAGACGGTGCCACCCCGACCCTGCTGATAGGCTCCGACCATGCAGACCTCATAGTCCCGATAGACCGGGTCCATACAGGACCCAGAGGTTGTCCTGCAGCAGTCGAGACCCGCCTAGGATGGACATTACAAGGCCCCCTCGCCAAGTCTCTTAACCGAACAGCAGCCACTAGCTGCCTCCACTCCAGAGTGACAGAAGAAGACACTACTCTCCTGCAGCATGTCGAGAGGCTATGGACACTAGAGACAATGCCCTTTAAGAACGAAAAGAAAGACATTCGTTCTAAGGAAGATATTTACGCTATAGCCCTCCTCGAGCAAGGGACAAAGAGAGTCACAGTCAACGGAGTGATGAGATACGCAACTCCACTCCTGAGGCGAGAGGGAATGCCCACCTTTCACGCCACAAAAGAAGCGACGGAGCGGTATCTATTGAACACAGAGCGGCGCCTAGCCAAAGACCCCGCTCAAGAGGCTGTGTACCGCGCTGAGATTAACAAGCTAATCACAGCGGGACACATAAATAAAATTGACATTAAAGAGGCCGATCAGACGACCGAATCATGGTACGTGCCGCACCACAAGGTCCACCACAACGGCAAGGATCGTATTGTGTTTAACTGCAGCTACCAGATCGGATCACAAAATCTGAATAAAGAGCTCTTGCCCGGCCCAACACTCGGCCCCTCTCTACTAGGCGTGCTACTACGCTTCCGCCAGGACAAGGTGGCTATCAGCGGCGACATCAAAGGGATGTTCCTGCAGGTGAGACTAGTGGAGGAGG
Organism: Notolepis coatsorum; assembly: GCF_963971535.1. Taxonomy (NCBI): domain Eukaryota; kingdom Metazoa; phylum Chordata; class Actinopteri; order Aulopiformes; family Paralepididae; genus Notolepis; species Notolepis coatsorum. The sequence continues at coordinate 209,375,227 of NC_140167.1, forward strand.
ACAAGCCCCTGCTGCGGTTCCTATGGAGAGAGAGGATCGGAGATGAGCACCCAGCCATCTATCAATGGGAAGTCCTCCCTTTCGGAACCACATGCAGCCCATGCTGTGCTACGTTTGCACTACAAAAACACGTCGCAGAGGACCCAGCAGCAGATGAAGAGGTCCGACAAAGTGTGACAAATAGTTTCTACGTGGACAACTGTTTACAAAGCGTCTCGACGCCAGAAGAAGCCGAGGCTCTTCTACTCAAGCTCCGCGCCTCCCTGATCAAAGGCGGCTTTGATCTCAGGCAGTGGGCCAGCAGCGACCCGCAAGTATTGCACAGCCTCTCCCCCAAGGACAAGGCAGCGAGCAGCGACACCTGGATGGCGACCATCCCAGGAGAAGCCCAAGAAATGACACTAGGACTAGTCTGGCGCTTCAAAACAGACTCGCTCCATTATAGACACAAACCCCTGACCAAGGAGCAGGGAAGGTCGACGGCAATACCGACCACCAGACGGAGTGTATACAGAACACTCGCCAGACAATATGACCCGTTGGGATGTATTCTACCTTACACCACCAGGGCAAAGATGATTGTAAGAGCGCTATGGGACAAGGACCAGGGCTGGGACGATCCCATACCCGAACACCTTGCATCCACATGGAGAGAGTGGGAGACGGAACTCCGCTCACTCCCAGGTGTTAACATACGCCGCAGCTACTTCCCACCCACAGTGAGGCCAGAGACATGCAAGATGGACCTGCACGTATTCAGCGACGCCTCCGAAGTAGCCTACGGTTCGGTGGCCTACTTGCGTGCCCGAGAGGAGGGAGGAGAAATACATACTGCTTTCATCCTGGCTCGCTCAAGAATAGCCCCACGAAAGCAACAATCTATCCCGCGTCTAGAGCTCTGCGCAGCCCTAGCAGGAGCGCAGCTCGCCACGTTAATCCAACGTGAACTCACCATCCCGGTGCAAAGAACAATCTTGTGGTCAGACTCCACGACAGTACTCACATGGATCCGGTCTGATTCGTGCAAATACAAGGTCTTCGTGGGAGTCAGAGTCACCGAGATTCAAGAGTTAACAGAAGTAGCGAGCTGGAGGTATGTGGACACCAAACACAACCCAGCTGACGTCATCACCCGGGGAATGTCCCTGGATGACCTCACCCGTCACAACCTCTACAGTGACGGACCAGAGTTTCTCAAGCTCCCCGAAGAAGAGTGGCCTACACCCACCCCACGGGAGGCGAGTAAAGAGGAGGCCGAAAACAAGAAACCTATGTTCTGTGGATTGAACACACTCGTCTCCACAGACCCCGACATAGACGATTGCCTCACCCTACAGAGTGCGCAGCTAAAGACATTTCTGTGGCACCACCCAGAGGTTCAGCCCACGACTGACATTTCAGCAGCTGACTACGAAGAAGCAGAACTTCTTCTACTACAACGAGCCCAGAGAGACTCGTTCCCCGATGAGCTAGACTGTCTACAGGGAGCAAAGCCCATCCCATCAGACAGCAGACTGCTCCACCTAGCCCCCGAGAGCGATGCCCATAGTCTCATCAGAGTGGGTGGTCGTCTGCGGAGAGCCCCAGACTTACCGGATGACGTCAAGTACCCGATAGTCTTGAACAGCCTCACAAGACACAAGGTCACAGAGCTGATCATAAAGAAATACGACGAGGATGTGCACCACGCAGGGGCAGAGAGAGTCTTCGCGGAGATCAGACGTCGTTATTGGATACTGCAAGGGAGAGAAGCAGTGCGGCGCTTCCAGCGAACCTGTCTAGACTGTCGTAAGTGGCGAGCCCAGCCCAGTATACCCCGGATGGCTGACCTACCTCCCTGTCGCCTCCGACTCGGCGACAAGCCTTTTCACTCCACCGGTATGGACTGTTTCGGCCCGCTGTATATAAAGAAAGGAAGAGGAACCGAGAAGCGGTGGGGTATTGTATTCAAATGCATGACCACCAGAGCGATACATATCGAACTCCTTCCAACCATGAGCACAGACTCATTCCTTATGGCCTTCCGAAGATTCACATCACGGAAAGGAAAACCGTCTACATTATTGTCTGATCACGGGACAAACTTCAAAGGCGGAGAAAGAGAGCTGAGAGAGAGCTTCCAAGCTATGGGCCCAGAACTTAAGACCCACCTCGCTCCATCCCAGATTGACTTCCTGTTTAATCCCCCGAACGCACCTCACTTCGGTGGAACTTGGGAACGAGAAGTACGTTCTATAAAGACAGCCCTGTACGCCGTGCTTGGGGCCCAGACCGTGGCGGAAGAAGTCTTAATGACAGTCCTCACGGAGATCGAGGGAGTATTGAACTCAAAGCCCCTCGGTTACGTCTCAAGTGATGTAGCAGATGGCGACCCAGTCACCCCCCCAATAATATCTGGAGCTCAGTCACGAGCTGGAGTGCTCACTGCCACGCCTCTTGTCTACGGTCGGCTCGGTCGCCACCGGCCGGCACTTATCACCTAGACTTTGCATAATAATAGGATGCACGCAATTCTGCCTCAGTGACGGAGCCCAAACGCAAAATCATGCAAGGAAAAATCGGACCAAAAATTAACCAATGCTCCAGCAGTATTAATGACCCTGATGTCTTTCTCTAGTCTGCATCCCCTTATACAATTGTGTGTATTGAGCCGTACTGTATTGTACCCATTCTGCAATCTGTTAAATAAATAAAAATAAAGTTTGACTGGCCGCCGAGCCATACTGTAGTGTACATGGTGACTGCTTGACTTAAAAAATTAAAATTAAAATATTAATAAAAATATTTAATAATTTTTTTTTTAATTTTTTTTTGGCATCCCCTGTTATTTTACCCACGCGACGCCACTGGTACAGTTTAAGAAAGCGAGCATACATAAAATTCAGGTTGCTTATAATGACTGCATGTGCATCTTGCTGAAAAAGCCCAGATGGACAAGTGCAGGTGAACTGTTCTGTAAGGCAGTTGTTTTCTTTCTAAACCAAAGCTGTCACCTTGCCGCAGCTGACAGTAATCAATGACATCACCGTTATCCTGTCAAACTAAAAGTCCCTCGGCCTATCAGCCAAATATCACATAAGAAACAAACTAACAACAAAGAAATCATTCTTACCGATAGACATGGATTGTCTTTAACATTTTAACTTCTATAATAATAATATCCATCTATTTATCCTATGAAATACAAGGCCAAAATGCTTTTCTATTAACTGCTATTAACTGAAATTACTCTTAATTACCAGACTAGGCATTTAGGCACCTACAAGGTTCATCTGTAGAATAAATGTGTCTCAGAATGCCATTATCAAGCTGCTCACTGATCCTGGGCTAAGCACTGTGAGATACCAGTCACAAATGTGGAAATTCTGGTATGACTCTTTTATAAACGTGTTTTTTGTGTATGTGACATCTATGTGTATGTGACATCTATGGACCAAGTGTCTGACAATAAAGGTTTGATGATTGATGATGATGCTGTGTGGCAATACAATTATTTTAACTTGGAGTGCTGTCCTTATACTTTTTCTTTAACAATGTATGTATTACAATGTATGACAATGTAATCAAATAAGTGGGATGGATATATGTATGTATGTATGTAGGTAGGTAGGTAGGTAGGTAGGTAGGTAGGTAGGTAGGTAGGTAGGTAGGTAGGTAGGTAGGTAGGTAGGTTGGTAGATAGATAGATAGATAGATGTGTGTAAGTAATATAAATAGGCTACCTTATCTGTGTGTGTAAAGCCATTGCTTTACTTATCTGTTTAAAGTTATTTTCATATGAAAGTCCATAATTATAAGTATGCAGTATCATAACTACATCTTTGATGTTTATAGCAAACCAACCCGTTTGAAAATCGGTAAAGAATTGAGCAATCTAAGGTTATTTAAATAGTACATGCACCATAGACATGAATGTTATCAGTAGCTGAGCTGCCTGGGGCAAGATGGCCACCCTACGACGACATCGCTCTCCATTGGCCGGCAGCGCGGGTAAGCTATCTAGTGTTCTATATATATCTATGGGTGCAACCGCGTGATTTTTTTCCATAGCCGCATTTCTCGGAGACGCTCTCTGATTGGCACTGACTGACGCTCTCTGATTGGCCACTGACGCGTTTGCCCAATTGCGTGACGAGCTGTGTCTTTGCCCATTTCCACGTCAAACAGCCTGCAAACTACCTGACATTCTATCGCCATGCTCTAAGACAAACTCTAACCTTAACCAACTTCGAAAGAGTGCCTAAGCTTAACCAGTGTAGAAACAGGCGTCGGCCAATCAGAAAGCGTCTCCGAGAAATGCGGCTATGGAAAAAAAATCACGCGGTGCTACCAGCGTTAATTTTTTTCCGTAGCCGCATTTTGCGGAGACGCTCTCTGATTGGCCACTTCATGTGACATGTGCGCCCAATCGTGTGACGCCTGTTTCTACACCGGTTAAGCTTAGGCACTCTTTCGAAGTTGGTTAAGGTTAGAGTTTGTCTTAGAGCAGGGCGATAGAACACCAGCCCTGATTCCAAACTTTAACCTTAACCAACTTCGAAAGAGAGCCTAAGCTTAACCAGTGATAAACTAGGCGTTAGGTCGTTTGCAGGCTGTTAGACCCGGCAATGGGCTCGTCGCGCGATTGGGCGCACATGTCAGTGGCCAATCAGAGAGCGTCTCCGCAAAATGCGGCTACGGAAAAAAATAACGCTAATGAGCAGCAATGCAATTCAGGTGTGAATGACATCTTGGAGTGGAGAGGCAGAGAGAAAAATTTTCTGTGCAGGTGAAGGATTGGGCTCCTTCAGTGGGTAAAAAATTCCCATTTAGACCAGTAAAAGAGGGTTCAGTGAGGGAATCACTCCAGAGACGCCATTGGTATGTATGTTTGTAGTTGTGTAATTGTCAATTTAAATCACTATAATTTTTACCTGTGGAGGGCTGGGTTGGTGGCAATTTTGTGGGAATCATTCCAATTAATGAATGTTTGGGTGTACTGTGTAACCAGCAGTGATGCCACAGATTACTTGTAAAAGTAATCCGATTACTGATTACTGATTACTCCTTTAAAAAGTAATCCAAGTTACTTTACTGATTACTTGATTATCAGAGTAACTTAGTTACTTTGAAAGTAACTAGGTTACGAAGTCGTCGTCGTTCCCCCAACCGTTTTTTTTTAAACGCTTTATTGAAAGTGCATAAATTGTTTTTAACTTGTTTCTCTGCACATAACGTAAATTGTTAAACTAGTGCTTCAGCTTCTGTACCATCAAGTATGGTAAAGCAACAGTCTATGATGCTCACAGCATTAGAGCAGCCAGCCAGTGGTTTTACAAAACCAGTGTATCCATTCACATCTAACAAATGCAGGCTGAACTATTCAATTATATCAACTGTAACTATTAAATTGTTTTTATAAATGTCTCTCTATAAACATACAATCAGTCTCTCTTTAACATGTAAATTAACTGTAAATCTGGCAAATAAGAGCTTTTGCTCTGCCACCATCAAATATACATTAATCAATCTCTCTCTTTTGCTGTTTGGCTGGCCTCCGAGTCCTCCTGTACCTAGTCGAAGCGTCGTAGTGTTGTGATTCCAGATGCTTTCAATGCAATTGGATGTGCTGTTTTTAGCGGTAGACAGTATTTACGTTTAGGTCGCTTTCACATATAGTTTTGGTGGACTCGGTGCGGTTCTGGGGGTGAAGTTGAAACATCTGAACAATGTCACGCGGTCGAAAAGGGCGCTTGTCTATTGGACAGTGGAAATGTGTGTGTGGCTGCTGCGATCCCGTGTGTGCGCGCGCGCGTGTGTGTGTGTGTCTGTGTGTGTACACTGCAGAGCCCTTCAAATCAGCGGAGCCGAGTTTTGACATGGCATTGATCCATTGTTCTATTGAAGCACATTACCACCATCCTCTCTCGCTAAACAACTTGTAGACCACGGTGTTTTTATGAGTGCCCACAAGTAGCTGTTTTAATAATATAATAAGCCGCCCGCCTCGGTAATAATAATAAGCCGCGTTTTTTCTTCCTGTAAGCGTTTTGGGGTGGAATTCTCAGACGAATGCAACGGAGCCCTGCTGTCACACGATTGGCGCATATGTCACATGACGTGCTGTGAAGACCCGCCCTACTCTGCCTCTGATTCGCAGACTGTGGATGGGGAATGTGATTGGGCCAAAGCAGAGTCACTCACAGACAGAGAGTCCAGTCACGCCGCGGGCCACATTCTTGTGTAACCCTTTCACTGCCACACCACGTCACTCCCAAATAAGAAAAACAGCTCAAAAATGTATTTTTGACTGTCGAAAACGAAATAAAATACTGCATTCCGCCTGCATTATGAATTTATGATGAGATAGTAACGAAATAGTAATGCACAGCCACTTGGACAAGTAACTGCAATCAGATTACTGGCTTTTAAAGATTAACGCGTTAGATTACTATTTTCGGGGGAAAGTAATCAGATTACAATAACGCGTTACTTAGTAACGCGTTACCGGCATCACTGGTAACCAGATAGGAGGGGATGCCAATTGGCAAGTTGTTTTGTGTACTTTGGGTTGGATCTGGTCCATTGTGATCAAGTAACAATTGTTTGGTTAAATGAAATTCAAACACAATTGATTTGGTCTGTTTAAATTTAAAGTAAAATGTATGTGGAAGGTTGGTAAACTAATTTGGTTAAATTGAAATGAGAAACGCCAGGCTAAATAAAACCCTGATGATTTTTTTTATGCAAGCGGGTGGGTTTGCATACTGAGGCGTGCTGCTCTGATCTTGGGTGGAGGCGTGTGAAGAGAAAGCTGCTACTGTGCTTCCTGCCTCCTGCGTTCAGCAGCTGCACAGCGCCAACTGGAAGGACAGGCTGGCCAGCATGGAGGAGTTCCTCAAGGTCACCACCAGCACTTTGTCCAGTTGTTCTTCTATTGCAAACTTGTGTCTTGTGTTTTCGTAATGGATGCCTCCGACACATAGACTAGCAAAAAAATAAATAAAAAATCATTCACATCCCTAGTCTTTATATTTTGCTCACGTTACCCTTCGCAGAGCGTCTCTTTGCTATTGCTTTGCCTCCCATGTGTATGAAAGTGTTTTTGTGATCCTCTTGTCTGGTCCAGGCTGTGGAGGCAATGGAGAGCAGTGAGATGCCCCGTCAGGCTCTGGTCCGCATGCTGGCCAAGAAACCAGGCTGGGAGGAGACTCACTTCCAGGTCCTTGCCCACAATACAGTATTTACCAATGGATGATAGGGCCATGCAAAATAAATGGTTTGCTTCCGGTTGCCGACCGACCCTTTATGAGTTTTAAAAAAAAAAATAAAAAATGTAACTAAAGTTTAGTTCAATCTTTTTAATACCACTACCTTTGTACATTGTACTTTTGTAGTATAGTGTCTTTGTATTTTAACCTTTAGTATTATGGATATTAAACATGCTGGCACTGGCAGAGTACATGCATCCATGTTGTCGTGAACATTTTAAATAAAGAAATTCCCTATCCATGGGAAAAAATTCAATAAAATAAATTCCCTACCTACCCATGGCCTTAACTGACAACCAACAGGAACCAAACAATTTATTTTGTTAGGCCTAACCCTTATCTATTGGATAAGGGTACCCGTATTCCATTAGACACGGAGCAATATGTTGTATTTGCTTAAAATGTTTGTCCTATTCTTCATTGTTTTAGGTGATGCAGCTGAAGCTGCAGGTGGTAGCAGCAGTAGCCAGAGGGGTCGTTTCTCCAAGATGTCTGCCTCTGTGCTGCTGGATGCTCTGGTTGACAAGGTGGGAGATGCCAAGTGTGGAGAGAAGGCCAAGGAAGCCCTGACTGCCATCGGGGAGCCTGCTCTTTACCTTGGACTGCTGATCAGGTAACTAGTAGAGATGGGCACGTTATTCTAAATTATGTATTTATTCTACTATAGCTGATGGGTTTTGTAACTGAGGGGTACAATTCCCTGACTGTATTGAGAGTATGGTATTATTAAACCACTACTTAGTTATGTACTTTAATTACTGGCCATACAGTACATGATATATCTGGTGAACACCCACAAAAGAATACGGCAATGACAAAGAAAGTTCTAGTTAGAGGTATTTATTATTATTAGAGCAGCAACGGTAGGTTACAGATTGAGAATTATAATTGCGCTTGTAAGGCGAAGAACACTTAAAGTAGGTCAAGAGCGTAAGTCCATGAGAATAGTAAGATGGGTATAACTGACGCCACCTGTAGCATAGTAATTGCATAAGGCACACTCGTAGTCAGCTGGAGACACTAGGGGGTTCCCTCCGGTTGTAAGCCGGCAGGGTAGAGGAATGTTCGGGAGCAAAGTCTGGATCAACGCGGAATAACGAGGCTCCAGATACAGGAGCCAGTGCAGTACTCCCTTGGTCCTTAGACAAAGCAACAGCTATAATCCAGTATGCACGACAGCATGGATGAAAGCTAGCCAGCCTCTGGTCCTAGAGGCGGGCTCGAGGGTGCTCCTCACAGGGGTAGATCCCACACGACAGTGGGGTAGACGGTTCTCTGCTCCAGCAGCCACGGTACCAAAGCAATATAATCCAGCCGGAAAAGGCTCTGCATTCGCCGGTGTAGGTTCTCCGGTGTACATATCCAACGGTTCTCGTCTAGGACTCCTCGGGTGGTGGCGCGAGTTTAGGCCGCCCAGCCTGGATAAGTGCACTAGCTATAGGTACGACGAACCGGTGGTAATGCTGGTCACTGTAGAACGGTAGCCGCACAATACACTATAAATAATAGACTATTACTTCACAATAGAATAAGTCGAACTCGACGATACGGCGTTAAACTCTGACACTTTAGCTATATATTCGCACGCGGTTCTCAAGGCTCTATTCAGGGGCAAAGAGGCCCACTTCACGGCACGTTGTATCGTGGTGAAGGCTTCAACGTTTATGATACTCTATTGCTGTATCCACCTGCGACGTATTTATACGTAAGGTGAATAATCTAGTGCCAACCTCAGTTCTGTCTCGTATTACTGCGCAAACCTGGACATGTTGAGACATGCCTTGGCGTTGTCTTTGAACTTGCCATTGGGGGTATGGCCGTTGGCGCCTAGGGGTCGCTGTCCAATAGGAGAACGAGTATTATGGTCTGGTTTGTACCTAGGTAAAGGGATATTCCGTGTATATATACAAAGAATATACAAGGGATATCAAACGATATACAAATATTATACATGGGATCTCAAGCAATAAATATATATATTCGGTTTAATCTGACCCTTTGTAACAGGTTTCATTTGTCAACTGCACTGATTCAGCCTACTTATTGATCGAGTTTATTTGTTCCATATTTATTCAACTACTAAAGGGAGAAACTGTTCTGATTTATTTGTTTAGTAAAGGCAAGGATCTGAGAAGCCCTTCTGGCTATGAGTGCACTGCACTCCTTTTCTTTATTTTAATTTGGGGTAGTTTGATTTAACACTGAGTGCCGCACTGTTTTCAGGCCCCATCTATTCAATGCCACGCTTTAAAAGATACAAGTCCGTCACCTTGTTTGTAGAGCTATAACTATATTCTATATTATAGCTATGGATACAATACTATGGTCATTTGACAGTGACTTTCTTCCGGTCAAGATGCAAAAAAGAAAATTCTTCAATGCATACATTCGAGCGTTATACCGTGGTGAAGATTTGGGTCGATTAACAATGTTGTCTGTTTATGTTTGCAGTTGTATTCAATCTAGCGCCTCCCTTCTCCTTCCAGAATAAACGTGAAGGCTTTTATCAACCATATCAAGACTGCTTTGGGAGCCAACAATCCTGTGAGTGTTTCAGCCTTAGTTAATTCAGCACAGCGTATGTCTGCTGCTATTGTGAGTGTCTGAGCTTTCCTGGCTCAAAGCTATGCTGTAGGTAGGAAGGCGTACCTATTTGGAGTTGCAGGGCTTTATCTAATTTTGTTGTTACAAAAGACATATCCCATCGTTCTTCCTGCGGCAGAAATGTTAGATGGCATCTTGGTGTGTTTGTCAGGGTTCGCACAAGGTTCTTAAAGTGCTTGATTTGTTTTACCAAAAAAAGCCAAGGCCTGGAATTCCTTATACAGCCCATTTTTTTACGAGGTGCTTAAAAAGTCCCTGAAATCAACCATTCGCATTGAGAGTTTGTTCATCCATGATAAATGTCTGAATCAAGAGATTATATATTTTTTTCATTTAAAAGTAACTAATTATCGGAAAATGGTTTTAAGCCATACATATTGGATCCGATCTTTCTTCTATAAAAACGGCATTTAAAAGTGAATTGTATCCTTTTTAAATGCCCTTTTTAAAATGAAAGATGGTGCTTGGAAAAGTACTTGCATTTCATTTAGCAATGTCTGGGCACCCTGGTTTGTGTTGCAGCAGCTGTGCGAGCAGCAACCATCTCCCTGATGGGTGTCATGTTTCTGTATATGGGCGCTCCTCTGCCGATGTTCTTTGAGGATGAGAAGGATATCTCTGCGATAGACGCAGCGTTCCAGAAGGTAACTGTACACAACAAATGCTACCTTTTTATAAGTCCTGTGTGATGTTACTTGGAGGTCCTGTCTGTACAAGCTCACCAAAATCTACTTTGTGTGCACTGTGGGGTACATTTCAGTGAGCCTCACCCATTTACTTTGCATTGCTTTGTGGCTAACTAACTAGCCGGAGCTAGTATTGGGGAACAGCTTTGATTGTACTTCAGTATTGGTAGGTAAGACATTTTAATGGGGCTAGGGTTCCAAAAATCTGTTTACATCCATGTGACAACACAAATTCAAGCATTCAATCCCGATTTCGATTAACGAATATTGACTGAACTGTCCCGGAGCACAGGAATAACAACCATTTTGAAATGGTTCCATGCCGTCAGGCCTACTTGAAGTATGACCGTATTATGTTCACTGACTGATGTTGAATGTGCTGTGTTTTAGATGCAGGGCCAGAAGCCTCCTGCTCCTACCAGGGGCTCCACTGAGGGGCCTGGGGGCCAGAAGGAGGATGACAACGCTGCTGAGGAGCAGGAGGAAGAGGGAGGACCAGCAGCTGCTATGGACCTGCTTCCCCGCACAGACATCAGGTCAGTGTCTCCAGCTCTACTCTGACTGAGCGTTACAGTGATCTTTCTGCTTTATTTATCATTTAATAAAATGTGTAAAGGTGCAGAATGAAGTATTGCTTTCCCCCAAAACATTATTATGGATTTTATGATTTATTTATCTTTTAAATATTCAATTTTTGGATTACAGACAATTATCACTAAAGTGCTATCTGTTGCAGCTGCACTGTTTTCCATGAAAATACCATATTTGGATAAGTTTGACCATTTCTCAAAATCTGAAAATCATTATGAAACTTTGTGTTAATAAAACACAGAAAGGGATCACCAAGTTACTCTGGATAAAAAAAACCTTTACAGACAACATTGAGACAAAGCTTCCTGACACATCTCCATCCAAACTATTGGAAGAACTCATTGAAATCTCATCTGATACCACCTGGAGAGCTAGTTTCAGAGTGTGGTGTTGAGTACCAAGTATCTCATGATGCAGCAGTTAAGGTGTTAAGTTAAGGTGTTGATACCATTCAGCACCACATATCTGTGTGAAGCTGGCTTTTCATCCATGACAGCTCTGAAAACAAAATATAGGGCCAAGTTGAGCCTTGAGGATGACATGCGTGTTGCCTTGTCAAAGATCTCCCTGCGTATTGACCGTATTATTAGCCAGCAGCAGTAGACCTCGCATTGAGCTAGACATTTCCACTGAGTGAACGAGTGCTTATTTTCTGTATTTATTTATATTTTGAGAAATGGTAACTTGGTGATCCTTTTCTGTATTAAAAAAATATACATGATTTTCAGTTTGAGAAATGGTCACACTTATCCAAATATGCTATTTTTATGGAGAAGTGTGCAGCTGCAACAGATAGCACTTTAGTGATCCTTTTCTGTAATTTTATTTAAAGAATTATGCTATTTGATTTACTACTACAAGCAGTGTAATGTCAACAGTACTAAGCCATTTAGACCTGAAACACCTGTTAATAATGCATTATATAGCCTGCATATACACACAAATGTGTTTCCCGGTTTCTTAAATAAACATTATTTTGAAAGCAAGCACTTGTCATCATTGTAGCAAAAAAGACAGGACCGGAAAAGTCTTTATCGTATGTAGGGGTGCCCTGGAATATTTTATTGAACACAGGGGTGCATTGGCAGCAGAAAGGTTGAGAACCCCTGCCCTACCCTACTTCCCATTTCCACATGTGGAATGCACCTCATTGGTTAAATATGCTGCTAGTTGTTGAGAGGTCCCTGTTTCGCTGCTGCCCAGATAGCAAAAAATGAGTGAATCAACGTTGAAATAGGGTTCAGCAGAAATATTGAATCTATGTTGAAGCCTGACATCTAAATTATATAGATCGTTGTCTATGACTTACACGTTGAATCAACGTTAGGTGTCAACCATAGCTGATACTATATCAATGTTGATTCAACCATCATCTAAATGGTAATCTACATGCACATTTTAGTTGATTTTATATTGAATCAATGTTAGACATCAATGTTTATTCAACCATAATCTAAATGGTAATCTACATGCACATTTTAGTTGATTTTATATTGAATCAATGTTAGACATCAATGTTTATTCAACCATAATCTAAATGGTACTCTACTTGTACATTTGTAACTTGTACATCTACTTGTAACTTGTAAAGTTAAGGAATCAATACTGATTAATGTACATTTTACATTAAAATATTGCTGCTGATATGTATACATCATAACATTACATGTTTTTTTCCTGCTGTTAAACACACTATTGTTAAATAAATAATAATAAAATTCTTATATGACCATATTTCCAAAAATGTGTGAACAAAAATGACCACATGGCTTTAATATGAAAATAAATTTTTTTCTAGGGTATCATAACTTCCAGTGACTAAAACTTTTTACAAAAAACAAATAACAGACCTTATAACAGGCTTTCATTAACAATACATATATAGCCACTGCCAGAATAGTGACACACATATTGTGTGTGGTGAGCACACGCATTCATGCACAACGAAGACAAGATTGCGTTGTCTCAATCATTTTAACTATAAATTTATGAGCTTAAAGTATGAGCTCACTACTGACTGAAATGTCCAACAAAAAGCATCAATTGTCAAATAATATTGATCACATTAACTAGACTAGATGTTTGAGGAAATTAGAAAGGGAACAACAACTTAACCCTTGTGTCTGATCAGATTCGTATTTGTTTGATAACTTTGCAGTGATGAGCCAACATAATATGTGGCATAATCTTTTAATTATCTTGTATTTTTTTTTGTACTATTCATAAATAGTTTATTCCACTTCAGCCCGATCATAACCACCACATATTATTTTTTTTGTCATATGTAACAACTCTTTTCAGAAAAGTGGGAGTATTTCATTACAAAAATAATATAAAAAATGGTTATGATCAGGGCTGAAGTTGAATAAAATATTTATGGAAAAGAAAGTGGGAAATTATTTCAACATAATCTTTTTATGGAGTTTTTCAATTTAGTCCCCTAATAAGAGTATAATACTTTAGTTTTCAGACACAAGGGTTAAATAACAATGGCATAGGATTTGAATTTAAACACAGTGGAGCTTAGATGATCTACAGTTGTCCACGACTTATCCTCCAAGGCATCTGCTATATAATAATCTTCAGATTTACTTAAGTGTTATTAGTAGGTTACAGCAGTAAGCATTAGTTTGCTCAGTCAATTATGGCCAATTCGTTTTATATTGTTTAATACAGTTAAATAAATGGATAAATGAAAAGCAAATTTTTTTGGATTCCCCCCCCCCCCCCCCCCCCCCCCACTGTACCGAAAATATTACCGAACCGTGTCTTCAAAACTGAGGTACGTACCGAACCGTGGATTTTGTGTACCGTTACACCCCTAATGTTTCTATAACTCTCTCCCATATAACTCTCTCCTTAACACCAACCGCTGAAGTGCCCTTGAGCAAGGCACTAAACCCCCAACTGCTCCAGTGGAGTTGCTCAGTGGCCAACAGTGTCAGACTGTGGTTGTACTGGGGCCTAACAAAATTAATAGTTGGTTTCAGGTTGGTTGTCAGTTTGGCCATGGGTAGGTAGGGAATTTATTTTATTTTATTTTTTTATTTTATTCTTTCCCACGGCGACTATGGATAGGGAATTTCTTTATTTAATTAAAATGTTCACAACAACATGGATGCATGTACTCTGCCAGCATGTTTAATATCCATAATACTAAATGTTTGACTAAGATTTCTATGAAACTTTATTAAATTTTTTTTTTTTTTTTCTTTTTTTTTTTTTATAATTTTTTCTAAAAACTCATAAAATATATTGGGTCGCACCTAAATCGGCAGGGTCGGTCGGCAACCTGAAACCAACTATTAATTTTGTTAGGCCTGGGCAGCTCCCAGGTGTGAATGGAACTCTGTGAATGTGAAGCAGGGCGTAGCTGAAAAAGAGCATCTGTGCTCAGCGAACCTACCCTGGGTAAATAAAGGTTAAAATAAAAAATAAAAAAAATAAACACGGCAAGAACAGGCTGAAGCAGCATAAGTCATTCAAGTAGATGCCGTCCATGGAAGAACAGTGTCCAGGGTAATTCCTTGTACTGTATGAACCAGGGAAACAGTGTGCTGGGGTACCCCAAGTTTGACTCTGGTTCGCTTGACAATTAAGTTTGGGTCACTTCGGTTCCAAGAACAGGCTGAAGCAGCATTAGTCACTCAAGTAGATGCCGTCCATGGAAGAACAGTGTCCATCAGGGTAATTCCTTGTACTGTATGAACCAGGGAAACAGTGTGTGCTGTGCTGTGCTGGGGTACCCTAAGTTTGACTCTGGTTCGCTTGACAATTAAGTTTGGGTCACTTCGGTTCCAAGAACAGGCTGAAGCAGCATAAGTCATTCAAGTAGATGCCGTCCATGGAAGAACAGTGTCCATCAGGGTAATTCCTTGTACTGTATGAACCAGGGAAACGGTGTGTGCTGTGCTGTGCTGGGGTACCCTAAGTTTGACTCTGGTTCGCTTGACTTAAGTTTGGGTCACTTCGGTTCCTTGAGATGCCTCCCTCCCGGTCTGGCGCATAACAAAGCCACTTCTTGACAGTTTCGCTGTAGTCCTGGTCGGTCAGCTTGGGGTCAAACTGTCGAGCAGCAGCTGATAGACACAAAAATAAAAAAGTGAGGAAGAGAGGTGGGTGAGATGATGTACGATGATAAGAGCACCCCTCACTTCACACGAGTGCGATTTTTTTTAATCACTCAATTACTCACTCTGTAGGTCTACAGTAACAAGCTACAGTCAGCATCCAGTTAGACTGGACAGGAAAGAGAATTAAGCAATCGCCTAGCCTGACACCATCTAGGCAATACAATGTGTATCCATGCACCTCTAAAGCTCAATTACGTTGTCCATTTCTTATAATAATAATAATACATCTATTTTATATAGCGCTTTTCCAGGTGCTCAAAGACGCTTTACATGGGCAGGAGAGACAAACTATGGCAAAACAAAAAACAGAACAAAAATAATACATGACAAAAATAATATAAAATAACACCGACAGAATTAGAGGTCAAAAGCAAGATTGAAAAGGTGAGTTTTGAGGGCTGATTTAAAAGATGTCAGGGTGTTTGCATCACGGATATGGCTGGGGAGGGCATTCCAGAGGGAGGGGGCAGCAGCAGCGAAGGCCCTGTCGCCCCAGGTCCGGAGCCTGGTCGTGGGAGGAGTTAGGAGGTTGCACTTTCATCACTTTATTCCAACATAACACTTTTTTTTAAAGTTTTTGCAACAGCATAATTATATTCTGAATCACCAGCATCACCAGCATCACCACCTCACTACCTAAACGTAACCTATGAAGTAGTTTGCAGGGGAGGAAGCTCACCAAACATGCAGGCTTGTAGTGTGGTGTGCTTGAATGTCTTCTTGCTTTCTGAACAACGCTTGTCTTTCTTTCCAGCCCAGTTGAACCCACTGGCCAGGGCGTTGGTCATAGCAGTTTTCAACATCAGTCTGATCAGGTTCTCTGAATTGGTGCCTCCTACCAAAGCCAGGCGAGAAATCTAAATCAGAGAGAAGAAAATGAAGGCCCTGCGTTAGAAACAGCATAACGTTTATTTTATGAACACAGAGCAACCAACTTGTTTATACACACACTTTATGCATGCACTGATATTCCAGCCCATGCCAGTCATTAGGTTTAACCACATTAACCCTCCTGTCCATATGTAAACGGTATATTTGAACAATTTCAAAACGTTTCATGAATAGCAGATATACAAGCTCTAACACGTTTTGAACTAGAAAGTGCTAAACACATTTTTCCCCTGAACAAGACCACACTGAAATGATCTACATTTGATAAATGAATGCAGTTCAATAAATTACCATCTTTTGACTGACTGATTGCTCCATCAGTAATGATTCTGCCTCATTGAAGTCTTGTTCACTGGCGATTGGCAGCTGGAAGGGAGCATAGTGGTTGTGGTGGCCACCCCGTGTCCCCTGGTCCCACCAGATATGTTGCCCTCAGCCAACTCGGTCTTGATGAACTGCACATCTCTCGATAGATCCTTCACCACGACAAGTAATTCAGCCAGCATTGAATTATTCTTCTGGATGGTAAGGTCTTCAGAAGAAGAGTTAAAATCATTAAGTGAGAAATAAAAATAAGCAGCAAATCACACGAGGAATTACACCATGTCCAATAGACTTGCCTTTCAGAAGCTGCCCGTCATCGCCGGCCATCTGTCTATGCTGTGAAACACCAGATTGCCCTGAGCTGTGTCCTGACATCGCTGTAGAAACAAAATCATAGTTATATATTTCACTAGTTTGACTGCATTGGATCAAACTGGTGGTAGTTCCCTCTAAAATGGCATACCATTTTGTGCATGTTGTGAGAGACCAGGGGGACTGTAGTATTGCCCCGAGCTGCATCCCGACATCCCTGTAGAAACAAATCATTATATTTAAAAATACAAAATCTGACTTGTCAGTCAAATTAACATACATGTCATAATCACTAACACCGGTTCCTGACAGGCAGCAAGCGAGCGAACTGGAGACGAAATCGCACACGACACTGTCCTGATATGACGCAGCGCGTGTCCGAGTGTGTGTTACCTGGATTCTCGACCAATAAAAAGTGTTTAGGGGCGGGACTCGGCCGCGTAATCGCTCAACTAGAGACACAGCGAGCGAATATTTGAGGGGTGAACGACATCGCTGCTCAGTTCACTGTCGCTCGCGGCAGGTCAGGATAGTCTGATTGAAACGAATACATTTTAATCACTTTTTCTCGCTCGCTCGCGTCGCTCTATGTCAGGAAGGGGTGTAAGGAGTTGTATCCCCGTCTCTCAAAACACTGTTACTGAAAGAGTACACTATCATACCACTACTTGCACTTTGTCGATCTTGCAGCTGCTGGACATGTGAGGCCTGCTGCTGCTGGTGATACTGAACAATATCAAATCCTGGCATCTCGGCTGAAACACAGTAGGAAATACACAAAGTTATTAGCAAATGACGCTATTGTAATCCCCCATGTGAGAAAATGTTTGATTTCCATTCAGCTGATTTCACGTGCACTGCCAAATACTACTTTAATAAAAATATCAAAGACAATGCGAGACAATACAGATATTTTAAACATGCCAGAATATTATGTTATGAGATTGCTTGATAACTCACCATTATGTTGAGTTAGCGATTGCCGGTAGTTGCTAGTAACCAGATCTACAAAGGGGAAATGTAAAATAAGTTGCGACTCAAACATGGTGGAAATTGTGCTCAATATAAAAGCATTATGTACAACTACACATTTTTATTGTGACATTGCTTGCAAGTTGTGAAGGCTTTGAATTTTTGTAGTGGGCTGGCATGCACATTGTAAACATGTATTCTGTTGCATGCATGATGCCAGCGACCTGCCAGCAAGCTCCTCACAAGAACACAGATATGGGTTCACTTACTGTTATTTGGATCAGGAGTCTGCAACGAATCTAAATAGCTGTAGATCATGCCACCATCCAAAGAATCTAAAAAAGGTAAGCCAGGGTGAGAATTGAAGATGCTACAAATCATGTTTAAACAGTCATCTAGTTGGCATTTTAACATGCATAGCAACATACCATTCATTGTAGGCTCTTGGCCAACAACTGGAGGGTTGCCGGATCTTAGCGCCTTACGAGACCGGCTCGATTTTGGAGTCTGTCCTACAACATATTTTAGTTGGCATGTTATTCACAATGTATATATTTTGGGCCAACTATAGAATAACTGCAAGAAATGCAGAAGTCCAATCAAATTTAAATGCTCAATTTGTCGGTACATGGTCAGACTAATTTGTTTAACTGTTTATTATTATTATTATTATTATTATTATTATTATTATTATTATTATTATTATTATTATTATTATTATTATTATTATTATTATTATTATTATTATTATTATTATTATTATTATTATTATTATTATTATTATTATTATTATTATTATTATTATTATTATTATTATTATTATTATTATTATTAACTGTAGCCATTTCCAAAGTGCCTATATAAAATAAATGCATTGCATCAATACCTGGGAAACCCACATCAGGTGCTTTGGCAAAACGTTTTCTTTTGGCGTCGCCACTCGAGTCAGAGTCCGAGTGCACATACTGCTGATTTGGCCTAAAAAAAAGTATATATATACACACATATAAATAAATTTAGTTATGATACTACGTTTATTAGTCAAGGCTAAAGTCTGAATACATAGGCCCTCAGGCCACTGTGTGTTATCCTTTTAGCACTACTTGCAACTACAACAGCAGTGCCATTATTTACAACACCCTAGGGAGAGTTGTCCCTTTAACAAAGTGAACACTGTACCTGGATCTTCTTTTCTGGCGGAGATCTCCTTCATCCTCAGATTCAATTTCAGAGGTTGGACACATAGTTGAGGTGTACTTGGTCTCTCGTTTTTTGGCCTCATCATGGGTCTCTGGAAAGAGCAGAGAGAAAATGACAATTAACATATCTGCAGTCCAGTGTTTAACGAAAAAATATATGTACCTCTTATCATATGTGCATCGTCACAATTTGCGTCCTCACTTTTTGTGTATGTGTTGCACGAAATACTCACCACACGTAGTAAGCTCACGTACATCCTTATAGGTGATCCATTTATCATCTGGTTGCAGTCCATCTCGAAGGGCTTTTGTGAGCTTTATGTGTTTAGGGGGCCATAACACAGTCTGGTCTTTAGCATTAAACCAGCTCTCTAGAACTACTGCTGTCCCACCATTTGGGAACTGTACAACTGACCACAGCACCACCTCACCATTCATCTTCAAAGGGCTGAAATGAGAATTTACGGTACTCATAATGATCTCTCCTTACAAGCCATTCCCATACCGTCCTAAACTAATATAATCCAGCCTTATTTCTGTCTGTAGTCGTCGGTGTAGGTTATCCAGTGTACATATCCACACGGTCCTCGTCTAGGGCTCCTCGGGTGAAAGCGCCAGGGTAAGCAGCCCAGCCTGGATAAGCACACTAGCTGGTACGAGGAAACGTTGGTAATGCTGGTCACTGTAGAACGGTAGCCGCACGATACACTATACATAATAGACTAATAATAATAGAATAGGTCGAACTCGACGATACAGCTTTAAACTCTGACACTTCAGCTATCAATTTGCACGCGGTCTCAAGGCTCTATTTTGGGGCAAAACGGGCACACTTCACAGCACGTTGTATCGTGGTGAAGGCTTCAACTTATTGGGGTAACTAACTGCTGTATCCACCTGAAACGTATTTATACGTAAGGTGAATAATCTATAGTACCAGCCTTATTTCTGTCTGTAGTCGTCGGTGTAGGTTATCCAGTGTACATATCCACACGGTCCTCGTCTAGGGCTCCTCGGGTGAAAGCGCCAGGGTAAGCAGCCCAGCCTGGATAAGCACACTAGCTGGTACGAGGAAACATTGGTAATGCTGGTCACTGTAGAACGGTAGCCGCACGATACACTATACATAATAGACTAATAATAATAGAATAGGTCGAACTCGACGATACAGCTTTAAACTCTGACACTTCAGCTATCAATTTGCACGCGGTCTCAAGGCTCTATTTTGGGGCAAAACGGGCACACTTCACAGCACGTTGTATCGTGGTGAAGGCTTCAACTTATTGGGGTAACTAACTGCTGTATCCACCTGAAGCGTATTTATACGTAAGGTGAATAATCTATAGTACCAGCCTTATTTCTGTCTGTAGTCGTCGGTGTAGGTTATCCAGTGTACATATCCACACTGTTCTCATCTAGGGCTCCTCGGGTGAAAGCGCCTGGGTAAGCAGCCCAGCCTGGATAAGCACACTAGCTGGTACGAGGAAACGTTGGTAATTAGTCTGCACACATTGCATTTTTGAAGCATTTAAAGGAAAACTCCAACATTTTGTGAAATTAGCTTATTTGACATCTTCCCTGGAGTTATAAGAAGATACATACCTTTTTCGTCTCTCTGCATGCATTGGGCTTAGGGAACGCCTGGACAGTTAGCCTAGCTTAACTTCATCACTGGAAGTGGGGCAGACATCTAACCTAGTTCACTACAGTCAGGAAATATACTCCAAATACAATCAAAATACAACTCCCAAACGTTCCCGTAAACATGTTGTGACCTGTGTATTTACCACGTCTCCCAGTCACACAAGTCACACAAGTCTCCAAGTCACACAAGTCTCCCAGTCACACAAGTCTCCAAGTCACATGAGTCACACAAGTCTCCAAGTCACACAAGTCTCCAAGTCACACAAGTCACACAAGTCCAAGTCTCCAAGTCACACAAGTCTCCAAGTCACACAAGTCACACAAGTCACACAAGTCACACAAGTCCAAGTCACACAAGTCACACAAGTCTCCAAGTCACACAAGTCACACAAGTCTCCAGGTCACACAAGTCTCCAAGTCACACAAGTCACACAAGTCACACAAGTCACACAAGTCACACAAGTCACACAAGTCACACAAGTCCAAGTCACACAAGTCACACAAGTCACACAACTCTCCAAGTCACACAAGTCACACAAGTCTCCAAGTCACACAAGTCTCCAAGTCACACAAGTCCAAGTCACACAAGTCACACAAGTCACACAAGTCTCCAAGTCACACATGTCTCCAAGTCACACAAGTCACACAAGTCACACAAGTCCAAGTCACACAAGTCACACAAGTCCAAGTCACACAAGTCACACAAGTCTCCAAGTCACACAAGTCTCCCAGTCACACGAGACTCATGTGACTGGGAGACTCGTGTGACTTGTGTGACTGGGAGACGGGGTAAACACACAGGTCACAACATGTTTACAGGAACGTTTGGGAGTTGTATTTGGAGTATATTTCCTGACTGTAGTGAACTAGGCTAGATGTCTGCCCCACTTCCAGTGATGAAGTTAAGCTAGGCTAACGGTCCAGGCGTTCCCTAAGCCCAAAGCATGCAGAGAGACGAAAAAGGTATGCATCTTCTTGTCCAACTCCAGGGAAGATGTTAAATAAGCTAATTTCACAAAATGTTGGAGTTTTCCTTTAAGCGTTTCAATTGGCCAGCCAAACATGTTATCTGTGTACATATAATATTGTACTAATTGTGTATTTATTAATGAGGTAAGTTATGCCCCGAAATCCGACGTTAGAGTCAGTGTGTCAATATAGTTACTGCACTTTAGCTTTGTAGGGCAGTATGGTTATGCTGTTAAATGAAGTAGTGGTATTGCAATGGCACCATCTCCGTCTGGAGAGAGAAGACATTTGCGCTTGATATAGCGAAGTTTACCTATCCCTATATCTTCTTGCAAGCCACTGACCTTGTATGTACCAATGTATGATGATTCACAGGGATACATGTAGTATGGCTGTTTGTGTCTGTACTTTCTGTAAATTATATATACCTCTTCCTCTGATTTAAGAATATTCTCTACTAATGCAAATCCATCTCCAACCTCAATACAATTGTCTCCTTTCTTTGTGGACAAAGTAAACCGATGAGTGGAGACCTTCCTGTACTGTTGTGAAGAAGTAAACTGTGGGGGGACAGGCCCATCAGTGTGAATATTACGCAAAATTGGATCATCTGTGGGACATGGGGATCCAACATGTGGAATTTCAGACAACCTTTTCACTACCTGTTGTAGAGGCTGATGTGGCTTGCGTAGAAGATGCTTAATTTGTCCAAGATAGTTCTCAAAAGGGAATCCTGAGATATTATCTAGAGTGCCAAACTTCCTGTATTCCTCAGCCAAATGAATAAGCTGGTGTACATTGTACACAATTTCACCTCTTCCATACACTGTCCAAAAGTGTTCAACAAAAGAAACCATCAACTTGTGTGCAAAGGCCAACATTTCCTCAGAAATACTAGGGGACAGCAACAAGTACATTCCAACAGAAAACAACATGAAGTTGTCATACAGCTCACTGGGGAGGGAATCCTTCAAAACAACAGGACCCCAATACAACATGAAGGATCGCAACTCAGTAGCTTTCCAGCGATCTAACTCTGACAGTTCCCTTGGTTTACGGTTAAATTCACAATGCATGTATGGACGTAGCTTTAGCAGTTTACCTGAAATGGCTTGTACAGTTTTGGAAGGGACCCTTGTTGCCAAATTCTTCCCCTTTAACCATATATTAAGCAGTTTCCTTGTAACTCCGAGACAACAGAGATGCATGTAATCAGTTGGAAACATAGAAACCATCTTAACTAAACCTGTTAAAGGGCTCGTCCCATTGTGATGTGCCTCATCAACCATGTCTGAGAAACTGGAGTCTGTCCTAAGTCTGACTTTTGTTTCAGGATATGTCATTTTATTTCTCCATACACCCTCCTGAAAACACTTGTCACAACCAGAATAGCCATTAAATGCCTTGGTCTGCTTAATATAAGCTCTAGCCGGGGCATCACAAATGAAAGAAGAAATCTGTACATCAAATTGCTTGTCATTATAAATAATGCCATTAGACGGTACATTCTGAAGATCTTTGACAAACTGCTCTAGGTACTCAAAAACACTCTTTGGCTTGCTTAGACCACAAAAAATGCCAACAACAAATGGGGACTTTGTGTAGTCACATTTGAGACTTCCAAGTATGGGCCAAAACTGAAGTTTAGAACTTTTGAATAAAGGTAAACCATCTATATTAAACTGTAAATTAAGAGTTGTCAGAGTTGCCGGTAAAATCAAACATGCCAACCGTGAAAGCACCCCTTTGACTAAACCAAAATGATAGTATTCTCCCCCTTCAATCTTAGTGGTAGGCACATGTTTTTGTGTTCCTAGCAATGTTCTTCCATCTTTAGGAAGGGTGGGGTGAAACATCTTCAAAAAGGACAGCAAAGATGATAGTGCAACCAGAGAGACTGAATAGGATGTTGCCCAATATTTTAAACTTGTCATGAGGAAATCTTCATTATGCTCATCACTGTCAAAGACATGTTCAGGTTCAATTTCGTCATCCCCAGCTATACTTTCAAAATGTGCATTTGACTCACCTGGTGAGTCAATATTTTCACTTTGATCACTGATAGTTAGTGGTCTGTTTAGTGGCAAGTCTGAAGTTGATAAATCTAGTGGCAAGTCTGATCTAGTTGTTAAATCTAGTGGCAAGTCTGTCTTTGGTAAATCGAGCAGGCACTCAGTATAGGCTGTGACAGGATCTGTGTTCTCTAAAGAGTGATGGTTTGTCCTTGAATTAGCAGCAACAATTAACTTATAATCAGTGAGGATAGCCTGCTCTGTCTCTCTCACTAATTTGTTGACTCTACGTCTTTTAGCCCGAGAATAAGATGACATAGTGATGAGGTGCTGTAGTCAATGTAATGGTTAATACATTGTGCTATTTACTTGGCTAGAACAGGTCTTTGCTTCAATTGCTGCAACGTGCGGCTTCTTGAAACTGGTACGTGATTCTGGAAAAAGAAAGAAAAAAGGGGGGAGGGTCGACATTAATGTGCTGCATTGCAATGTGCAGGGTGAAACGCTTGCATAATTCTACATTTTGATCAATATCAAGAGAGTCCATTATTATATTATTGTTATATTGTTCATTAGAAAATACCATGTATATAACCAAACGTCTAACTATATAGTCAATGTAATGGTACATAAATTGTGGTATTTACTTGGCTAGAACAATTAAGTCTCAAACAGCCTGCAAACTACCTGGCGCTCTATCGCCATGCTCTAAGACAAACTCTAACCTTAACCAACTTAGAAAGAGTGCAAGGGGAGATGAAGCATATAGCGATATAAACATAGTCATAGCATCAAATTAGTATTTAGATAAGCCACAGAAAAAAATCACGTTATAAAAATAAGCAGTTTCTAAGAAAAAACGATTTGTTATGTGAAGCGCTTTATCAACATGGGCGCCGCCATTTTGTTTGGTGACATCACCGTCGCGGTGCATTTAGCTAGCTGGCTACCTAGCCGCAGCCGGGATTCAAAGCCAACTAACCCGCTAACCCAGCTCGCTAAATACTGCATGTAGCTAGCAGAACTGTAAAATTAGTTTGAACAGCCATACAAAAAGAAACACGCGGTCCCGTTGTCTGGTAGGCAACGTTGCATTTACGGATCCACGTGTTTACTAGGCCAGCTAGCGCGTGCTTCCTTGACTACTTCCTGTTCACCCAATAAGCATGCTTTTGATTGGCTGAGTCGCACAACGTCATTCAGTACCAACGCACGCAATTGGACCACGCAATTTCTAATCGTTGGCGCTATAATATTTACATTGAAATAACTTAAACAACCGTACGATTCCACTTGCACACTCTCCAGAGTTATATTAAGCACACGCTACGAATATTCATGAATATTTATCTTAGTTGACGTATATATATATTTACCTACCAAACTGCAGCATATCACATGCACAACGCCGTCAAGATCCACTGGTGCACACTCACAATAACGTAATTTTGCACAGAACACAGTTAAGATAAAAGTAATATAGCCAAAACGTACTGTAAAGCACTCAGTAGAATCAAATCCGGGGGAACCAGACGTGCTGTTCTGAACAGCAGTTCACATTGAGAGAGTGCTCAGCTGCATGCTGGGACGTACGTCTGTTTAAATTGGGGGGGGGAATTCGGATCGGTCCAACGTAATGACGACAAACAGCATACGTTGAACAGCATCCGTTGATTCAACATTTATTAGATATTGGCATTTCAATCATTAAAATGCAACCACAAAACAATATTGATTCAATGATATGTTTTCAACATTAGTCAATTGCGTTAGCGGTTAATGGGTGATTCAACATCAATCGTCGACCTTAACCAAAAATCAAGCATTTTGACCATAAATCAACATTGAATTAACACCTTTTGCTATCTGGGTGTTTTCAAAAATAAAATGGCGTCTGGCTTGCTCATCAACTTTCTCTTTTGCAACCAAAAATGTTAATGTTTCTGACGACTATAGTATAAACTAATAGTAGACGGATTGATCTGCACTTAGTTTGATACGGTGTACAATTATTGTAATTATCTACGCATCCCGGGTGATTTTTTTCCATAGCCTCTGTTTGCGAAGACGCTCTCTGATTGGCTAGCCCGCGTACAGCGAAGACCCTCTCTGATTGGTTTAGCTCCGAAGGGCTCTGGGATATATATATTATCTGCTTCGAAGTGGTTATGCTTTGGCCCTCTTTCGAAGTGGGTTATGGTTAGGGTTAGCCCTAACCCAAACCATAACTCTAAGCATAACCCACTTCGAAAGAGGGCCAAAGCATAACTTCTTCTTCTTAATTGGAATTTCCGGCAGTGTAGACGCATCGTGGCGTATTACTGCCCTCCGCACTTCCTTTGACGATCTCTTCTTCTTCTTCCTCTTTCTTAGCGTATTACTTCCCTCCTCAGTTCTTATACTACACTAGTGGTGTGCCACCTTTAGGCCTCTTCAACTCACACTTTCTCCTTCTCCTCTGCTCCTCTTGCCTGTCCAATACTAATACACACACTAACGCTATATCCTCTGGTACAACTCTGAAGGGTTTGCTAACTCGCACGTCGATTGTGCTGAAATGGCTGGTTGGCACATAGACTGATTACACTGTTTGATTAACCTGCTAATTCCACTTTCTTCTTCCTCCATGCTGGTGGCCCCCTCACTCTCCCTGCCTGTTGTCTGCCCCCTGCCTCCCCGCACTTTCTTCCCTTGCCGTTCCTCCTCTCCTATCTGCCCACTTTCCTTCTCCATTGCCCCTAGCGCACACGACTGTCGAAGCAGAGAATATATATGTAAAGGCGGAAGAGACCCTTCGGAGCTAAACCAATCAGAGAGGGTATTTTCTTCTTCGCTGTACGCGGGCTAGCCAATCAGAGAGCGTATTTGCAAACGGAGGCTATAGACCACTACACTTCCGCGTTACATTGAAATCGGGGAGGAGATTGCGGGGGGGGCAAATTAATGAATGTGGACGAGAGCCTAGACATTAAGTGATTGCTGATACGGCTGTGGGGGTGCTAGAGACATGATCGAATATACTTGTATGCGCCTGAGTCTCCTGAACACGGCGCAAGACATTCCTAATCGATCAGAACTAAATTGGCAGCGAAAAATACCGTTTTTAAGCATCGATTCCCCATGCACATGCGCAGATTGGCCACAGAGTGTGACGCAACGCACATCCACACTGGAATGTTCCATTAGAGGGGCATTAGAGGGGGTGTTATGTTGTGAGAATGATAAGATGGAAGTAAATATACAGTAAAAGGAATACAGTACAAATATATATACATATACATTCATATACAGAAGTCTACAGTAAGTGTAATATTGCACAGTGTTGTGCATTTATAATCAGTAGCTTAGGCTACATAGTAGGCTAATGACAGCCTATTCTAGTCTAGCAGGTGCTGGTATAGACGTATAATATATGACATATATCACATGTATGACATTTTTTGCCTAGATATACGGTATATCTAGGCAAAAAAATTCATAGATGACTGAAAATCAACATTAGTCTATACCAGCACCTGCTAGACTAGAATAGGCTGTGATTAGCCTACTATGTAGCCTAAGCTACTGATTATAAATGCACAACACTGTGCAATATTACACTTACTGTAGACTTCTGTATATTTGTACTGTATTCCTTTTACTGTATATTTAATTCTATCTTAGCATTCTCACAACACAACACCCCCTCTAATGGAACATTCCAGTGTGGACGATCCGGAAGGAAGGACTAGATGAGGTGGCTGCTGTCATCTCGGAGGCTAAGCTCATTAAGCCCTCTGTGGGAGATCTTCCTGTCGCTCTCAAGGCACGCCTTGGCGACTCCAACAAGATCCTGGTGGGTAGGAAGTCCATTGCTGCCACAAACGTTGGCCATGATGCTTGATGTGGCACTAGTGTGTGTGATACCATCCTGTTGGTGTGTTTCAGGTCCAGCAGACCCTGTCTATCCTTCAGCAGATGGCCACGGCCATGGGCCCTGCCCTCAAACAGCATGTCAAAACGCTTGGCGTGCCAGTTATCACTGCTCTGGGAGACCGTAAGGTACAGCGTTGGAAAATGGTGCAGTTTGAATACTAGGCCTGTCAACCAAAGAGCATTGGCTAACAGTATTTACACTATGTGAAAATTCATCAACTAATATTCTGACCACCCCTGCTGCTCACTGCCATGTCCCTCTCATGGTTGTTCATGTGCGTTTACCTTAGAACACTGTTCGTGCCACAGCGCTGGCCACCCTGACCATCTGGGTGGAGCAGACTGGTATGAAGGAGTGGCTGGAGAGAGAGGACCTCGCCGAGGAGCTGAAGAGGGAGAACCCTTTCCTCAGACAAGAGGTGGGACCACCACTAGTTCTTCATGACCAATATGCAATTGATTGATTGATTGATTGATCCTGGTGTCGTCATGGCGAGATGATGCCCTATGGTGGTCTGCGTTACAGACAAACGGATGTTCTTTAGTATGGAAATGGTACGTTTCTCTGAGCTGAAATAAAGAGAATTCACATAAATAGAATATTAACATGTATTCCCATCTCATTTTAATTACATAATTAGTCTGTCTGGAAGTTGATGTTTAGAGGGAAACTATCGGAAGTAAGAGACTTTGCTCTGACTGTGCTCCTCCTATCCAACAACTCTTCCATCCACTTAAAGGATTACAGTTAGACATAGTTTGATTTATAGCATATGGTTTGACAACTGGCCAAACTTGATAGCAGCTTATTTTACCACGTTATGCTCTAGTCAGCCTATAGCAGGAACTGGTTAAATGTGTAATCTTTTGCAAATATTGTTGACTATGTATAATTTCTTGACATCCATTAGGGGCAGGGGTGGTGTGCACTGCTAGGTCACTTAATTAATGGCAATGGTAGGCATAAGGCACCAGCTGTTGCACCATGTCAACAGACTCATCTGTGCTCTCGATGGCTCTTCCCCCTAGGTGCGGGGCTGGCTGGCGGAGTGCCTGACCTCCATGCCATCTGTGCCCTCTGACCTGATGCTGTGTGTGGCCCCTCTGTATGTCTGCCTGGAAGACCGCAATGGAGACGTGAGGAAGAAGGCCCAGGATGCCCTGCCTGTTTTCATGACTCACTTGGGGTTTGATAAGATGAATAAGGCTGCAGGGAAACTCAAGGTAGGCCACATGGACTGGATTAAGTGACTGCGCTTGTGCCATAAGGTCAATTGGTCCATCTTAAACCCTGCCCTCTTTTTGTGATCCTCCAATCGCCCTTTTCAAGCCCTTGTCCTTCAGTGGGAATTTGTATGCCTGGTTCTCTGCAACGTTTTCCAGCTTGTTTAGGAAATGTGACTATGCTTTTGTTTACTTATATTTCTCCACTGTAGCCTCTTCTAAGGACCAGGTGGTGGCCTTGCTTGACGAGGCACAGTCGGTCATGCCGGCCAGGCCAGCTGCTCGTGGTCCCCCTGCCAAGGTGACCACAGGTACGGTCCTCCCGTCTTCATCCAAACAAGGGGAACGTGTCCCTCTTGATTTTCAAGCATGGGTGAGCATTATGATTAAGTGTTGAATCTGTCCTCTATAATACATTTAAATAAATTAATCTATGGAGTGAAATCTTAAACGTTCTGAACTTTCAGCAGTATTCACCGCGGATATAAGAAAGAAGTCTAGCTGAGTCAATGTTGATGGTTTTGTTGAACATTTGTCTTTCACAGGAGAGAAACTGTATTCAAAGAAAGCTATTAAAATAGTGTTTGAATCTAAATATACTTTATTTGTGTTGATTTTACAATAATTCCATGATTTTACTCAAGTAAATATCTGTTACAAGCTTCGGTCTTAAGTAGAAAAATGCTATTTTTAATCTAGATTAATTACAGAAAATTGTGAGATTAATTAGTTTTTATCTATTGACAGCACTAATTATAATATAACGTATGTAATGTACCTTTTCTCCTGTGGTCGATTTAGTACTTTATTTAGGATTTCTGATGAGACGTGCAGAACTAGCAGAACTGTAAAATTAGTTTGAACAGCCATACAAAAAGAAACACGCGGTCCCGTTGTCTGGTAGGCAACGTTGCATTTACGGATCCACGTGTTTACTAGGCCAGCTAGCGCGTGCTTCCTTGACTACTTCCTGTTCACCCAATAAGCATGCTTTTGATTGGCTGAGTCGCACAACGTCATTCAGTACCAACGCACGCAATTGGACCACGCAATTTCTAATCGTTGGCGCTATAATATTTACATTGAAATAACTTAAACAACCGTACGATTCCACTTGCACACTCTCCAGAGTTATATTAAGCACACGCTACGAATATTCATGAATATTTATCTTAGTTGACGTATATATATATTTACCTACCAAACTGCAGCATATCACATGCACAACGCCGTCAAGATCCACTGGTGCACACTCACAATAACGTAATTTTGCACAGAACACAGTTAAGATAAAAGTAATATAGCCAAAACGTACTGTAAAGCACTCAGTAGAATCAAATCCGGGGGAACCAGACGTGCTGTTCTGAACAGCAGTTCACATTGAGAGAGTGCTCAGCTGCATGCTGGGACGTACGTCTGTTTAAATTGGGGGGGGGAATTCGGATCGGTCCAACGTAATGACGACAAACAGCATACGTTGAACAGCATCCGTTGATTCAA
This sequence comes from Notolepis coatsorum, assembly GCF_963971535.1. NCBI lineage: Eukaryota > Metazoa > Chordata > Actinopteri > Aulopiformes > Paralepididae > Notolepis > Notolepis coatsorum. The sequence goes on from NC_140167.1 coordinate 209,405,453, forward strand.
CATTTATTAGATATTGGCATTTCAATCATTAAAATGCAACCACAAAACAATATTGATTCAATGATATGTTTTCAACATTAGTCAATTGCGTTAGCGGTTAATGGGTGATTCAACATCAATCGTCGACCTTAACCAAAAATCAAGCATTTTGACCATAAATCAACATTGAATTAACACCTTTTGCTATCTGGGTGTTTTCAAAAATAAAATGGCGTCTGGCTTGCTCATCAACTTTCTCTTTTGCAACCAAAAATGTTAATGTTTCTGACGACTATAGTATAAACTAATAGTAGACGGATTGATCTGCACTTAGTTTGATACGGTGTACAATTATTGTAATTATCTACGCATCCCGGGTGATTTTTTTCCATAGCCTCTGTTTGCGAAGACGCTCTCTGATTGGCTAGCCCGCGTACAGCGAAGACCCTCTCTGATTGGTTTAGCTCCGAAGGGCTCTGGGATATATATATTATCTGCTTCGAAGTGGTTATGCTTTGGCCCTCTTTCGAAGTGGGTTATGGTTAGGGTTAGCCCTAACCCAAACCATAACTCTAAGCATAACCCACTTCGAAAGAGGGCCAAAGCATAACTTCTTCTTCTTAATTGGAATTTCCGGCAGTGTAGACGCATCGTGGCGTATTACTGCCCTCCGCACTTCCTTTGACGATCTCTTCTTCTTCTTCCTCTTTCTTAGCGTATTACTTCCCTCCTCAGTTCTTATACTACACTAGTGGTGTGCCACCTTTAGGCCTCTTCAACTCACACTTTCTCCTTCTCCTCTGCTCCTCTTGCCTGTCCAATACTAATACACACACTAACGCTATATCCTCTGGTACAACTCTGAAGGGTTTGCTAACTCGCACGTCGATTGTGCTGAAATGGCTGGTTGGCACATAGACTGATTACACTGTTTGATTAACCTGCTAATTCCACTTTCTTCTTCCTCCATGCTGGTGGCCCCCTCACTCTCCCTGCCTGTTGTCTGCCCCCTGCCTCCCCGCACTTTCTTCCCTTGCCGTTCCTCCTCTCCTATCTGCCCACTTTCCTTCTCCATTGCCCCTAGCGCACACGACTGTCGAAGCAGAGAATATATATGTAAAGGCGGAAGAGACCCTTCGGAGCTAAACCAATCAGAGAGGGTATTTTCTTCTTCGCTGTACGCGGGCTAGCCAATCAGAGAGCGTATTTGCAAACGGAGGCTATAGACCACTACACTTCCGCGTTACATTGAAATCGGGGAGGAGATTGCGGGGGGGGCAAATTAATGAATGTGGACGAGAGCCTAGACATTAAGTGATTGCTGATACGGCTGTGGGGGTGCTAGAGACATGATCGAATATACTTGTATGCGCCTGAGTCTCCTGAACACGGCGCAAGACATTCCTAATCGATCAGAACTAAATTGGCAGCGAAAAATACCGTTTTTAAGCATCGATTCCCCATGCACATGCGCAGATTGGCCACAGAGTGTGACGCAACGCACATCCACACTGGAATGTTCCATTAGAGGGGCATTAGAGGGGGTGTTATGTTGTGAGAATGATAAGATGGAAGTAAATATACAGTAAAAGGAATACAGTACAAATATATATACATATACATTCATATACAGAAGTCTACAGTAAGTGTAATATTGCACAGTGTTGTGCATTTATAATCAGTAGCTTAGGCTACATAGTAGGCTAATGACAGCCTATTCTAGTCTAGCAGGTGCTGGTATAGACGTATAATATATGACATATATCACATGTATGACATTTTTTGCCTAGATATACGGTATATCTAGGCAAAAAAATTCATAGATGACTGAAAATCAACATTAGTCTATACCAGCACCTGCTAGACTAGAATAGGCTGTGATTAGCCTACTATGTAGCCTAAGCTACTGATTATAAATGCACAACACTGTGCAATATTACACTTACTGTAGACTTCTGTATATTTGTACTGTATTCCTTTTACTGTATATTTAATTCTATCTTAGCATTCTCACAACACAACACCCCCTCTAATGGAACATTCCAGTGTGGACGATCCGGAAGGAAGGACTAGATGAGGTGGCTGCTGTCATCTCGGAGGCTAAGCTCATTAAGCCCTCTGTGGGAGATCTTCCTGTCGCTCTCAAGGCACGCCTTGGCGACTCCAACAAGATCCTGGTGGGTAGGAAGTCCATTGCTGCCACAAACGTTGGCCATGATGCTTGATGTGGCACTAGTGTGTGTGATACCATCCTGTTGGTGTGTTTCAGGTCCAGCAGACCCTGTCTATCCTTCAGCAGATGGCCACGGCCATGGGCCCTGCCCTCAAACAGCATGTCAAAACGCTTGGCGTGCCAGTTATCACTGCTCTGGGAGACCGTAAGGTACAGCGTTGGAAAATGGTGCAGTTTGAATACTAGGCCTGTCAACCAAAGAGCATTGGCTAACAGTATTTACACTATGTGAAAATTCATCAACTAATATTCTGACCACCCCTGCTGCTCACTGCCATGTCCCTCTCATGGTTGTTCATGTGCGTTTACCTTAGAACACTGTTCGTGCCACAGCGCTGGCCACCCTGACCATCTGGGTGGAGCAGACTGGTATGAAGGAGTGGCTGGAGAGAGAGGACCTCGCCGAGGAGCTGAAGAGGGAGAACCCTTTCCTCAGACAAGAGGTGGGACCACCACTAGTTCTTCATGACCAATATGCAATTGATTGATTGATTGATTGATCCTGGTGTCGTCATGGCGAGATGATGCCCTATGGTGGTCTGCGTTACAGACAAACGGATGTTCTTTAGTATGGAAATGGTACGTTTCTCTGAGCTGAAATAAAGAGAATTCACATAAATAGAATATTAACATGTATTCCCATCTCATTTTAATTACATAATTAGTCTGTCTGGAAGTTGATGTTTAGAGGGAAACTATCGGAAGTAAGAGACTTTGCTCTGACTGTGCTCCTCCTATCCAACAACTCTTCCATCCACTTAAAGGATTACAGTTAGACATAGTTTGATTTATAGCATATGGTTTGACAACTGGCCAAACTTGATAGCAGCTTATTTTACCACGTTATGCTCTAGTCAGCCTATAGCAGGAACTGGTTAAATGTGTAATCTTTTGCAAATATTGTTGACTATGTATAATTTCTTGACATCCATTAGGGGCAGGGGTGGTGTGCACTGCTAGGTCACTTAATTAATGGCAATGGTAGGCATAAGGCACCAGCTGTTGCACCATGTCAACAGACTCATCTGTGCTCTCGATGGCTCTTCCCCCTAGGTGCGGGGCTGGCTGGCGGAGTGCCTGACCTCCATGCCATCTGTGCCCTCTGACCTGATGCTGTGTGTGGCCCCTCTGTATGTCTGCCTGGAAGACCGCAATGGAGACGTGAGGAAGAAGGCCCAGGATGCCCTGCCTGTTTTCATGACTCACTTGGGGTTTGATAAGATGAATAAGGCTGCAGGGAAACTCAAGGTAGGCCACATGGACTGGATTAAGTGACTGCGCTTGTGCCATAAGGTCAATTGGTCCATCTTAAACCCTGCCCTCTTTTTGTGATCCTCCAATCGCCCTTTTCAAGCCCTTGTCCTTCAGTGGGAATTTGTATGCCTGGTTCTCTGCAACGTTTTCCAGCTTGTTTAGGAAATGTGACTATGCTTTTGTTTACTTATATTTCTCCACTGTAGCCTCTTCTAAGGACCAGGTGGTGGCCTTGCTTGACGAGGCACAGTCGGTCATGCCGGCCAGGCCAGCTGCTCGTGGTCCCCCTGCCAAGGTGACCACAGGTACGGTCCTCCCGTCTTCATCCAAACAAGGGGAACGTGTCCCTCTTGATTTTCAAGCATGGGTGAGCATTATGATTAAGTGTTGAATCTGTCCTCTATAATACATTTAAATAAATTAATCTATGGAGTGAAATCTTAAACGTTCTGAACTTTCAGCAGTATTCACCGCGGATATAAGAAAGAAGTCTAGCTGAGTCAATGTTGATGGTTTTGTTGAACATTTGTCTTTCACAGGAGAGAAACTGTATTCAAAGAAAGCTATTAAAATAGTGTTTGAATCTAAATATACTTTATTTGTGTTGATTTTACAATAATTCCATGATTTTACTCAAGTAAATATCTGTTACAAGCTTCGGTCTTAAGTAGAAAAATGCTATTTTTAATCTAGATTAATTACAGAAAATTGTGAGATTAATTAGTTTTTATCTATTGACAGCACTAATTATAATATAACGTATGTAATGTACCTTTTCTCCTGTGGTCGATTTAGTACTTTATTTAGGATTTCTGATGAGACGTGTTCAGAGCTCTATAATGGAAATGTGTCCAATCTTTCAACATATGAAAGGGCAGAATGTTTTCTGAGTGATCTTGTATATTAGCGGCTGACTCTTCCTCTACCCTCTTTTGAACCTGCACCAGCATCTGGATGCAGAGAACGAGGCCATCTTGTCCTGCTTGGACTTGGTCCTCAAGTGGTTCACCGTGCGCTTCTTTGACACCAACACCAGCGTGCTGATGAAGGCCCTGGAGCTTCTGAAGCTCCTCTTCGTCTCTCTCAGCAGACAGGACTACCACCTGAGTGAGCCGGAAGCCAACGCCTTCATCCCTTACCTGGTCCTCAAGGTCTGTATAGTGGGTGAACCGTCCTCATTACCTGCTATTGTACGTTTTTGCGATCACGATAATGAAAATCTCACGATATTGTGATTTAAATGACTATCAGTCGAGTTGCTGGTGGCAGTGGCTCATCATCTCCATTGACTCAGTCACTTGTTTGTTGGTTCTGTTGGCGCTCTCCCTCCCCTGCAGATGGGCGAGTCAAAGGACGTGGTCAGGAAGGATGTGCCAGGCATCATGGGCATGCTGTGTAAGGTCTACCCTGCCAGCAAGATCTTCCCCTTGCTCATGGAGGGCACCAAGTCCAAGAACTCCAAACAGAGAGCTGGTGAGTGGAGATTCGAGGACCCCCACAAGTCCTCAACGGGTCCTCGGAAACGGGATTGGTTTAATTTGACAATTTCACTCTGAAAAAGTAATCTCCTCAACTACAGTATAGAAACGGCCATGGGATTGTGAACTTAACCCTGTATTGCCTGACCCAAGAAATAATGGACTGAACTCTATTTGCCCCTTAACACTGAGTGCCAGCCACGAGAAATCTCGTTAGTTCATGCCATGCGTTGAGTGCCAAGGACGAGAAATCTCGTTATTTAATCATTATTGCTTTTATTAGTGAAATCTTTTTCATCATTCTAGCCTCACGTTATCATTGGGGCTGTCTATGAGCTCGAACAGGGAAAATACCGCCCCCTATCGTCTCCCGGATGGTAATGCACCCATTGGATTGGATTGAATGAAAATGCATGGTGGAAAAAATTCCGGAATCCACATTTTACTTCTCGGGCATGTAACCCGAGCCTACTGCAGTCATCGCCGACCCTCGAACAGCGTGGATTATGTGTTTCGAGTACCCAGTGTTGGATCAATAAATGCGATTGATATTTGGAATGGCGATCAGGAATTGGAATAATCTTTTTGCAGAACATCTGATGTGAGGTAAGGACTTTAATTTACCAGTCTTGGGGTAATCAGAGTTTTTTTTCACATATCTCAACGTGTCCCCTGTGTGTGCACTGACCAGGAAATGGATAATAGATTTTTCAGCCTGCTTCTCTAGCGTGCATAAGTACACATATACTATCGATAATCTAGCGTTTATTTGAAAACTATTCATAAATAGGCCGAAAAATTACTGTTTTGTGTATTCCACTAAAGGGCGATTATCACAATAATTTATTTTGTTGAAATTTTCAAAAACGTCAGTTTTCCAAAATGGTATAAAACGGAAATGTACAGATGAAAAAACAATCCGTACATGTTGACTGCAAGCAAGTCATTGATAAGCGGTGGGCATATTAGACACATAGCCATAATATAGAATATAGAAATGGCTCCGTGAAAATCATGAAATATCGGAAAATCAGTCTAAAAAGGCTTGGCAACCGCTAATTCTGGTGCCCCCTGCTGGCACGCAATGTGTTGCGTATATATTATATATAATTTTATATATATTTGCACTTTTTTAAATCATATTTGATAGATTGGTGCAAGTAATGTCCATTCTTCTTGGCCGTCTGTAACATATTTTTCTTCAAAAAACTAGCTTTCTTTTGCAATGTGGTAATCGGGCAGTACATGAAATTTGGGCAATAAAACCCTTTTTTGTTATTCACACCCATTTGTGTGACAATGCTTATTGCACCAAGAAAAAAAGTACAATGACAATTGAGGGATTTGCCACAAGTTCCCTTTGTACCCACTATAAAATTTTATACAAATGTTCTGCACATTTCTTACTATAAATTAAAATTCACTAAGCAAGTAATTATTGTTGTTGCTTTAACGAGTGCTCATTTTGAAATGAGTAAATATGTAAGAATCTCCTTTAAATGATAAATAGCTGCATTTATATATCGCTTTTATCCAAAGCGCTTTATAATTTGTTCCTCACATTTTTACCCATTCACTCACACGCCGATGGCGGAGGCAACCATGCACGGTGCCAACCATGCACGGTGCCAACCTGCTCGCGTGAATACTTTCCCCAAGGCAGTTGTCCTTCCGCGTTCGTGGCCTGATTGGCCACTGACGCTTCTCTCAACGCCCAATCGCGTTACTCCTAACGCTCGCTCCTAACTTTCAGAACTTCTTTCAGTTCCACAAGTCCATCACATCAGCTACTTACCTGCATCAATATACTACTAACTATCAACTAACTCGCTACCGCCGTGCATCAATATACTAACTAACTAGCACATCAATGCACTAACTACTACCGCCGTGCATCGCTATACTGCTACCGCCGTGCATCAATATACTAACTTATCACATCAATGCACTAACTACTACCGCTGTGCATAGCTATACTGCTACCATATCAATCGACATCACATCAATAAAAATAACGTATTGTTTTCATCTCTCTATATTAACGTAATGCGCTATTCATATCAATCGACATCACATCAATATAAATAACGTATTGTTTTCATCTCTCTATATTAACGTAACGCGCTATTCATATCAATCGACATCACATCAATAGTTAGTATATTGATGCACGTAAACCGAACGCGGAAGGACAACTGCCTTGGGGGAAAGTATTCACGCAACCTGCTCATCGGGAGCAATTGGGGGTTAAGCGTGTTTTCTCATTAGGATCAGTTGCCTCCGTTCCGTCCTCGAGAACAATAGTCCCCACTCCCCCGCTGGCCAGCTTCCTCACTACCAATCTCATTTCGTCCCCGAGCACACTTGAGGGAGCAACACCCCGATACAGCAGGTGGCGGTATGCGCCTAGATGGTTTGCTATAGCTGGCGCTTCAACCCTTCTTTGCTCTCGGAGAAAGCATTTCGGGATCAAATGAGATGGAATGAGACATGCTTTTTTCCGTAGCCTATGTTTGCGAATACGCTCTCTGATTGGCTAGCCACGTACAGTGAAGACCCCCTCTGATTGGTTTAGCGCCAAAGGGTCTCTTCCGCCTTGTACATATATATTCTCTGTTTCAAAGTGGTTATGCTTTGGCCTTCTTTCGAAGTGGGTTATGCTTAGAGTTAGGGTTAGGGTTAAGGTTAGAGTTAGGGTTAAGGTTAGGGTTAGGGAACAACATATCAAATGTTGTTGAATATGCGGAAGAGACCCTTCGGCGCTAAACCAATCGGAGAGCGTCTTTGCAAACATAGGCTACGGAAATTAATCACGCTGGAATGAGACATGCTTTACCGGCAGCACTTCTCTCCCTCGTCTCTCCGACACACACTCGCCCAACTTACGTCACGTACACGCACATGCATGCACGCTAGGGCTGAGCCCAAACGTTCAGACCAACATTTAAAATCTTTTTTTTTTACTTTTTTGTAGGAGTCTATTCATTCGATTTAAACCATTGATTGATTGATTGAACATTTTATTAACAGATTGCAGAATGGGTACAGTACAGTACAGCTCAATACATACAATTGTTAAGGGGATGCAGACCAGAGAAAGACTTTCGTCTTGTTTACATCAGGGTCCCCCATAACATATATGACATACATTCCACCAGGGCCTTGAGGAGGGCGAGGAAGATCCCGCCCACCCGGGTCACAACCTCTTCAACATGCTCCCCCACGGCAGGCGGCTACGGCTGCCCAAGACACTAAAGTCCCGCCACAGACTGAGTTTCTTCCCCTCAGCGGCTCGCCTGGTTAACGAGTCAGGTGTCCCCCTGCTCCACCCCCCCTCTATGGCGAGCTGCTAGGGCTGGACTTCTGGACATGAACTATGCTGCACTGTATCCATGTCCCCTACCACTGCACTTTACTGTCTTATTGTTGTCTCACTGTTCTGTCCTGTTTTGCACTTATTTACTTATCATTATTATTATTTTGTTGTTCCTATTTGTGAATAATCATGCACTGAAATGTCAAATCACGTTCCATTTGTACCTGTACAATATGGTGAATAAAGTAATCTGAATCTGATACAGATAGACAGTACTGCTACATCTATACATTTATGACATACCAGATTTGCAAATACAGTACTGTTTGTGATACGAAAAGAGTCCAGAAAAGAGAGTATTGTGGTGACACTTATCACGCACAATTGGTGCAGACATTCACTGGACTTGAGGAGCGGGGGAATGCTCCTTTAAGCCTGGGGATTCTGGGAACGGGTTGGGTATTTGGTGACGTATATTATGTCACCTGTCAGCTGTCAGCTGGCTGCTGTCACTTTGAAGTAATAACGTTAAACGTCTCTGCACTCTGTTTGATGTATGTAATTTATGTTGGGAAGTAAAGGAAAGGCTCGACTACCGTCTCCCGTTTCATCCTTCCTTGCGATCCCACATTGGTGACCTGAAGTACGTGAATATTACATCATTATGGACGGAGAAGTGAACATTGTCTACGCCGCTGCAATTAAGTTACCCGACTTCTGGCATCACAGCCCTCGACCCAACACATTGAAGCTCAGTTCGAGTTGAGAGGAATAACACAGGATGTTACGAAATATTATCATGTGGTAGCAGCATTGGATGCCCAGACGACGGCCCGCGCTATGGGGCTGCTGGAAGCCCCGCCAGCTGCCGGCAAATATGACGCTATCAAGGCATTCCTTTTGCAATTATTTGAAATGTCGGAAATTGAAAAGGCGGATCGTCTATTGTCACTTAACGGCCTCGGCGACGGCAAGCCGTCCGAACTGATGGACAGGATGCTGTCCGTTTTGGGCTCGGCAGATCCCTCTTTTTTGTTTAAACATATTTTCATGCGTCAGCTCCCAGCGCCTGTGCGCACCGCCCTGGCCAGCTCTCCCGTCTCCTTCACCAAGGACTACCGCGCGCTGGCTGCCGAAGCGGACAGGATTTATCTCGCCAACCGGCAGCAGTTTGTGCATGCGCTGCTTCCAGCCTACCACCCACCTAGTGGACGCTGCGGACGCCGCTGCAGCAGTGACTGCCCGTCGCCAGGGTAACAGTGGATGGTGTTATTTCCATAACCGGTTTGGCGCCAGGGCCAAACAGTGTCGCCCACCGTGCAATTACAGTGACCAGGGAAACGCCAGGGCCAATGCTCATTAACAGCCATGAGCGTTGGCGGAGGCAGCAGGCTGCTATTTATTAAGGACACCTTATTTGGCCGGCGACTACTAGTCGACTCGGGCGCGCAACACAGCATCCTGCCTGCTACAGCTGTGGACACTATGGCTGGGGGCCACGGTCCCCCCATGGACGCTGCTAATGGCACGCCTATACGTACCTACGGAACCCGGTATGTAGAGGTGTGTTTTGGCGGGCGCCGTTTCGGGTGGGAGTTTGTCATGGCCGCTGTGTCAGTTCCTCTCCTCGGCGCTGACTTCCTGTGTGCGTTCAGGCTGCTAGTGGACATTACAAACTGTCGCCTGATCGATGCTGTCTCCTTCGCTACCTACCCGTGCACGCTGGGAGGGCCAGGGACACTAGGTCTGTCCAACATGCTTGCTGCTGGGGATGTATATCAGCGCCTCCTAGCGGAGTTCCCTATCCTCACCACACCTACATTTTCCTCAGCAGTCGCTAAGCATGGCGTGGAGCACTATATAGCCACTGTCGGTCCCCCGGTCTATGCACGTGCTCGGCGCCTTGACCCAGCTAAGCTCTCCATTGCCAGGGAGGAATTTGCAACCATGGAACGCCTTGGAATTGTGCGCCGTTCTGACAGTCCGTGGGCCTCCCCCCTGCATATGGTCACTAAGGCTGATGGTGGGTGGGGTCCCTGTGGCGATTTCCGACGCCTAAACAACGCCACGACCCCGGACCGGTACCCCGTCCCGCATATACAGGACTTCTCCGCCCACCTGGCGGGGACCACCATCTTTTCCAAGGTGGACTTGGTGCGGGGATACCACCAGGTACCAGTTCACCCACGGGACGTTCCCAAGACGGCGGTCATCACTCCTTTTGGCCTGTTCGAGTTTCTGCGGATGCCCTTTGGCCTCAAGGGGGCGGCACAGACTTTCCAGCGACTGATGGACTCGGTGCTGCGGGATATGGCATTCATGTTCGTATACTTGGACGACATTCTCGTGGCCAGCACGTCTGCAGAGGAGCACCTGACACATCTCAGGCAGTTGTTTGAGCGGCTCAGTGCACATGGGCTCATTGTTAACCCAGCCAAGTGCCAGTTCGGCCAGTCGTCTATTGATTTCCTCGGGCACAGGGTCTCAGCAGAGGGAGCCGTTCCGCTCCCTGCCAGGGTGGATGCCGTTGCCAGCTTTCCACGCCCCCGCACCGTGAAGTCCCTGCAGGAGTTCCTAGGCATGGTGAACTTCTACAACAGGTTCATTCCCCGTGCTGCTCACCTCATGCGCCCCTTGTATGAGGCCCTGCGTGGTAAGGACCCCAAGGCCGAGGTGGACTGGTCCCCGTGTACCGACGACGCTTTTTTGGGCGCTAAAACTGCACTGGCCAATGCCGCATTACTGGCACACCCATTTCCTACCGCCCCTATCGCCCTCACAACTGACGCCTCAGACTACGCAGTGGGGGCAGTGTACGAACAGTGGGTGGGGGGGGGCTGGCAACCGCTTGCTTTCTTCAGTCGCCAGCTGCGGGACAATGAAAGAAAGTACAGCACCTTTGACCGGGAGCTCCTAGGCCTCTTCCTGGCCATCAGGCACTTCAGATTCCTGCTGGAGGGCCGACTGTTTACTGCCTTTGTGGACCACAAGCCACTCACCTTCGCCATGGCCAAGGCCACCGAGCCGTGGTCAGGGCGCCAGCAGCGCCAACTCTCCGCCATCTCCGAGTTTACCACAGACTTACGGCATGTCGCAGGTAAAGACAACTACGTCGCTGACTGCCTCTCCCGGACGGTGGTGGGGGCCGTCCACTTGGGACTAGACTACGCTGCCATGGCTGCCGACCAGGCCACTGACAAGGACATGCAGGCCTACCGAACAGCCGACACTGGACTAAGGTTAGAGGATGTGCAGTTTGGTATTGCCAACACCACGCTCCTCTGCGACGTCTCCACCGGTCAGCCCCGTCCGATGGTTCCCGCTGGCTGGTGGCGGCAGGTATTCGAAGCCATCCATGGCCTGTTGCACCCGGGGGTGAAGGCGTCAACTAAGCTGGTCAGTGCTAAATTCGTCTGGCATGGCCTCAGGAAGGACATCGCAGCCTGGGCCGGCTCCTGCGTGGCGTGCCAGCGTGCAAAGATACACTGTCACACCAAAGCCCCCTTGGCACCATTTCTCGTGCCGGAGAGGCGCTTTGACCATGTCAATGTGGACCTGGTGGGTCCCCTGCCCGCCTCCCACGGGTTCACTCACCTCCTCACCATGGTGGACAGAACCACTAGGTGGCCGGAGGTGGTCCCGCTGGCATCGACCACATCCGCAGAGGTGGCCCGGGCGTTCATTGGGTCCTGGGTAGCCCGTTTTGGCACACCATCTGATCTCACATCCGACCGGGGCCCACAGTTTACGTCCGGGCTCTGGACTGCAGTCGCCGAGGGCCAGGGAGTGAAGCTCCACCGCACCACAGCCTACAACCCACAGAACAACGGCTTGTGTGAACGGTTTCACCGCTCTATGAAGGCTGCTCTGCGGGCCAGCCTTACGGACTGCAACTGGGTCGACCGGCTTCCCTGGGTCATGCTTGGCCTGCGCTCCGCCCCCAAAGAAGACCTGCAGGCCTCGGCTGCTGAGCTGGTGTACGGACAGCCGCTGCGAGTCCCTGGGGAGTTCCTCCCGGATGCCGAGGCTCCCTGGTCGGTCACCTCATCTCGGACTGTGCTCAGGGATGGCGCCGGTTCTTTCACCCCAGTCCCAACTTCCCAGCACTGCCTCCCGCAGTCCTACATGCCTAGGGATCTGCAGTCAGCCAGGTATGTTTTCATTCACCATGACAGCCACCGTACTCCTCTGCAGCCCCCTTACAACAGCCCTTTTCGCGTCCTGGAGGCGGGGCCTAAGAACTTCATGGTGGACATTGGAGGAAGGTCAGAGCGGGTATCTGTCGACCGGCTCAAGCCTGCCCATTTGGACCTAGACAGGCCAGTTGAACTGGCCCGGCCCCCGCGGCGTGGACGACCCCCTGCCCGGCCCCTGCCAACTGCTTTTCCCTCTAGTCACCTCATATCTCCTGAATCCCCCCCACACGCCCCAATCCCCACCTCTACCCCTGCACGGGTGATACGGAGTCGTTTTGGGCGCCTGATCCGCCCCCCGCCTCGTTGACTGTGGATGATCTTTTGGGGGGTTATTGTGAATTCTGGGGGGGCCTGTGTGGTGACACTTATCACGCACAATTGGTGCAGACATTCACTGGACTTGAGGAGCGGGGGAATGCTCCTTTAAGCCTGGGGATTCTGGGAACGGGTTGGGTATTTGGTGACGTATATTATGTCACCTGTCAGCTGTCAGCTGGCTGCTGTCACTTTGAAGTAATAACGTTAAACGTCTCTGCACTCTGTTTGATGTATGTAATTTATGTTGGGAAGTAAAGGAAAGACTCGACTACCGTCTCCCGTTTCATCCTTCCTTGCGATCCCACAGTATATACATTTGACATAGAAACTTGTGGTTTTTCTTCACAGTTGCAGATAAAGATTATATTCATTAAAGAAAGTTGGTTTAATAAATAAAAACTAATTTAATCACTTTATTCAAATTGAGGATTTAGTTTGAGGATATTTATAAAAAATAAACGTTATTTTGAAAGACTTAAGGGCGGAATCCACAGAGAATGGATTGCGCGAAGCAAATTGCATTCGCGGAGCCTGCTCTGCGTCTGCGAGATATCCACGAAAGCACATTGCTCGATGAGATACCAGCGCAGACACGGCCAATAGGTGTAGCTCGCGAGCAGTCCGCACTCTGCGCTTTGCCCCCCTGACAGCGCCCTTGGCAGAAATGTGTGTCGAAATGTAGCGTGCTGTCAAGTTCAGCGCGCTGTCCAAAAAAAGAAAAGAAATTAGAAATCAAGAAATCACTCCATCCATCCGTAGCTGTCGTGTACCGACCCAGGGAACTTTGCAACTACGTCACTAATCACATTACTGGCGTTACACACCACCTGCACATTTACGGAATAGGTATGTTTCCTATTCCGAAAAACGTGCTAATTTTCCCCGGGTGGTACAAGTGCAATATGCGTGCAGTCAATCGCGCCCAGGACATTGGGGAACCCAGCAGTGTCAAAGAAACCCCGCTTTGTCTCCTCAATGTCGCGTCAGGCTCGGGGAAATGTAATGTACCTTGCCACTCTGCGCAGAATGGCTGGAATAACGTCCCACATCGCCCTACTGATGGACGACTGGGCTATTCCAGAGCCACCTGCAATCGGTGTCTGAAAGGAGCCAGACGCCAGAACCTGCAGTGTTGCCAGCAGTTTCACGATCCCCGGTACCGCATGTGATCTCTGGGTGGCTGGCTCGATGTCGTCCTTGATTTCATCAAGCAGATCGAGGATTGCTTGAGGGGGCAACCTGTATCTCCTGATGACTTCGCTGTCGGTGAAATCGAACAACGATACTATCCTTCGATATATCCTCTCACGGGGGAATACACCTGGTGGCATTACGATGCCTTTGTCTGGCAATAACCACTTCTGCCATGATCACCTGCACATGTGACACTGGCAATGACGCTCTACAATATTCTGCCACCTTGCTGACGAACGTCTTGTTGAGTCTTGTTGATATATCTTAAACAATATCTTAAACATATGTTTTTCATTGCACCTTTTGAACTGTATTCGCATGTAAATATTTGCATGTAATTGGCTTTGCAGCCGAATGTATTTGTAGATGATAAAATGTCGGTACACCTGTTGGAATTCGGAGTGAACTATAGGGTGACGTCACCCAGCTGTCCAAAGATATAGGCAATTCGCGCTACGGCAGCAGTTCTCAGCAGAGTAGTAGAATTTCGCAGAACACCGGCTTTGTTTTGGAAAACGCGCGCAAAGCCTCTGTGGATTCCGGCCTAAGGTTCGAACGTCCGTTCGAAAAACCCTGACGAAGTTCGAATCCCAAAAACAGGCTTCGGGGACAGTCTTGATGCACGCACACACATCCACCCAGAGACGGCGCTGCGTGTTTGTTATGTTTGGAGGAAGAGAGAAGCGTGAGAAGTGAAGAGAGTTTAGCGAGTGGACACGGTGCCTTAAGGTGGTATTGAGAGGGCACATATCTTATCACAATCTTAGCATCTGAAAAGAGAGACGTAATCACAAGCTTCCCTCGTTGGATCAGCTTTATAGACTCTATCCCAAACGGACCTAAATAATAATTTAAAATTGTAGTATGAATACAACTCTATTCTGGGCAAGCAGGTTAGCACTCAACTCACAGAAGCACTTATTACAGCAAGCCTCTTCCGTGTTTTGGTGCAGTTGTGCTCACATTTGCAATAGTTCGGTGCTCTTCCGGGCCTGGGGACGCTGATTCGCTCCCAAAACCACCTTTTCAAAGTGGTCCCGAATCCCGATTATCCGTCCCCGGGGACGGAACGTAGCGTTCTCATTACACTACTTTTGGGGCAATCATGCTCAGATTCGGCCCCGGATGCCTAGTGAGAAAGCACCCTCAGTGTCTTGCTCAATGACAATTCGACAAGCTGCCTGGGAGTAGCGGGAATCGAACCGGGAACCTCTGGATTGCCAGACGACTGCTCTACCTCCCGAACCACTGTCTAATACTGGAAATGCTGCATACCAAATTAGATGTGTTTTAAAAATCTTTTTTAACTGCATGTTCTCTCTCCCTCTTTCTGTTCAGGGTGCCTGGGGGAGATAGACAGAGATACCAAACTGCTCAATGAGCCAACCTATCAGCCTGCCGCTTCCAAAGCACTCAAGGAGATCGCCGTGCACATTGGAGACAGGGACACATCTGTACGCAATGCAGCCCTCAGCACCGTGGTGGTGGTCTACAAAGTGTGCGGAGAGCAGGTCTACAAATTGATCGGCAATGTATGACATCATCTCGCAGCTTCTTCTGCTGAGCCCTACACTGCTTTCCTTTTCTCCTCTGTCCTGTTAACGTCGTAACATGTAAACCTTGTAGTTTGGTCTCTGAAAAGCACTTTCTCTGGCTCTTTTGAACTATTAAGATATTCCTTTATTGATCCACTTGGGAAATCCAGGCATCATAGCAGCATGGGGGAGGGGAGGTACAGATATGGCCATGGTAATAGTAGAAGACATAAATATAGGCAATACAATTAATAGTACAGTAAAAATTAGGAGTTTAAACAATATAATTGACTCTGAATATGAGCAAGTAGGCAGTGTAATCAAAGGTGCAGATGAGGGTCAGTTATATTATATGTAGGGATGTCCGATATTATCGGCCGATATTGGCATTAAAATGTGATATCGGAAAATATCGGTATCCGTTTTTCAAAAAAGATATATATATTTTTTTTTACATTTCTATAACCTTTATTTACCCAGGCAAGCAAGTAAGAACAAATTCTGATTTTATTTATTGTCAAAGTATGTATAATGTTGTGTTAATTCCACAACAAGATATATGTAATGTTAATTACCTGCATTATCGGTATCGGTTGATATCGGTATCGGAAATGAAGAGTTGGACTATATCGCTATCGGTAAAAAAGCCAATATCGAGCATCCCTAATTATGTTAACAATAAATATTAAATCTGATTATATATATATATATACACTATTGAGTAAGTAAAGTATACAGGAGAGCAGTGTACATAGGTATCCTAACTGCCATGATATACGTCATATGTTGACTCATCATATGTGCTCTTTGTGACCGTGTGCCAGCGCCCCACACACATGTAAAAGGAGAGACTTGAATAACCATAGTTTCTTTCCCCAGCTGTCCGAGAAGGATATGAGCATGTTGGAGGAGAGGATCAAGCGTTCAGCCAGAGAGACGGCCCCGGTCCCCAAGCAGGTGGAGGAGAAGGCACACCGGGTCCCTCCCTCCCACCCTGGGGGCACTTCACGTGCTCTGGGGGCCCAGCGCGAGGCCCCCGCCTTCCAACACCCCAGCCCAATTCTCCCTCCATCAAGACCTGCTCGGCGACCTTTGTGTTTCTCCCGTCTGCGAGCAACCGGACTTGGTGCAAATTGACGACGGTGGGCCTTTTCCTTGGCCCAAGTAAGACACACGCACACATTATCTGAGCCTAAAAAAAAAAAGAAATGTTAACCATCACTTTCCATCACAGACCTAAAATCTAGTTTTGCTTACATGCTTATATATTTCACATTAGACACGTTTGTAGAATAGTGTTCTGGGCTCTGCAGATATACTATTGGTTTCATTCAATGACCCGTTTACTTTTTTGCAAAGCATCGTGGGAGGACTAACACTAGGGGGGGCTGGTAGGCATCGGTCTGGTAGTCTGTAGAGAGATGTGACGAAGACCGGTATTATCCACAAGGGGAGGGGGCATAGGTACGGGGTCTATGCGGCGCTATCCACGGGAGCGAGTGGATGTCTTAGCCAAGAGCATCCTACTTTTGAAAACCAAATGTGCAGCATCGGAGCAGAAGAAATAACGCAGAATGCCGTAAGCTTATCAATACCAAGTATAGTGATTAGGTTATGCCAAGACGAAGAGGACGTTCGGCAGGTGGACTGCAGATGAAAGTTGTTGCGTCTTAGAACGTTCAGTCAGGCTAGCCATGTCGGCTAGTAGCTTAGCTAAAGGCAGGGACATCTAACTAGCATTAGCTAACCTAGTTAGCTTTAGCTACGTAACGTTATCGAGTGCTAACGTGTGGTTCAGTCGGGCTAGCCATGTCGGCTAGTAGCTTAGCTAAGGGCAGGGACAGCTAACTAGCGTTATCGAGTGCTAACATGTGGCAGACTCCCAAGTTCATCCCAACGGTGGGGACAATATCATGGGACTGGTGAACTTTGTCATCTCCACGGTTGTCTCCTTCCTCTTGGACCTGATTCTGCGTTAGGGTGAGTTTTTTATGCAATCTATTCTGTTCACACCGTGGATCTCTCTCTCTTTCTCTCTCTTTCTCTCTCTCTATCGCTCACTCTCTCTCACGCTCTCTCGCGCTCTCTCTCTCTCTCTCACTCGGTGTGCTGCTCTCTCTCTCACTCGGTGTGTTGCATCATGCAAGGGTCTGCTCACACTGTGCTTGTGCAGTTTGTGACGTGTGTACTAAGCTTATAGAGTTCGATTCAAATAAGGCAAAACTGCAAATCTGCATGTCATGCTTGAAACATTTACCTGGCTTTAAGCTTGTTTATCAGGTTCCAGGGGTGTTTTATGCATTTTCCCTGTTACTGCCAGGTGTACGACTGTACAGGTGCATTGCCACTAAGCCTCGGGCAGCGCTATTATTTAAGAATACGTTGACTGTATCATATGCCAAGCCTCGGGCAGTGCTATTATTTAAGAATACGTTGACTGTATGCCCAGCCTCGGGCAGCGCTAACCCTTAGGAGTCATGCTGGAGCTTTGAACCCGTCGGCGGACAACAAAAGAAATTAGAATCCCTCTTAAATGCTCAAAAAGGACATCTTTTCAGAAATCGATAAAAATAGAAAAATGGCCATTTCTAGTGCTTTGACATGTAAGGTATAGGTCCCCCAACTTGCTAAACCTAATACGACTTGTAAATACGTTTAATTCTTGCTAGATGGTATGCTTGTAATAATCTCCATTTGCGATAAGAACTACATCGCGCGTCACCAAGCGCACATACAGGGACGCGCGCACACACAAACAGCGCATAGGTGTTAATCACTGAGTGATCTAATATGCATATTCTTCAACGCGAGAGGGGGGGGTTGTGTTTCTCACTGTCTGTCGTTGATAATATAATATGAAGAGCTCCTGCATTATTATTATCGAGAATACACGGGACTTAACGGAACTTTAATTTATGTATTAAAAGTAGTCTAACATGCTTTCATCCTCGCCCGTGTATATACCCACGTCGCGCTAAAACAACATAAACTACTGTATGGCAGACAGAGTGCGTGTGTGTACGAGTTATGAGTTATCTTGCAGTTCATTCAAGCGCGCATCACGGTGATGACAGCTCTAGAGTAGAAAGGTGCGCTCACAGGGGCGTAGCTGGAGATTCTGGGCCCCATGAAAGAATCAATTTGTGGGCCCCCCAATCTATTAAAAAATGTGGGGCCCCCAGTCTATAAAAAAATTTGGGGC
>NC_140167.1:209424357-209470512 GCF_963971535.1 Notolepis coatsorum
GTACTTTGTGGAGACAAAGATGCGAGGCCCGTCTGTGGACCTGATGATGAGTACCAGTCTTCTCCTGAGACATATAAAATCAGTTTTTCACATTAGGATCTAACATCCCAACAGGCCACCTTGTTTATGGTTTGATTAAGTTTTAGTAGAATGTGAAAGACAAGAATGACATTGATGTGACATACTATAAAATCAGTTTATTTACAGTGCAATGAAATAGTTCTGGATTATTGTTACTGTACAGTTCAAAGTTATCTTTACCTTCTGTTTGGTATCCAGTTTAAAACCTGAGTCTTCCCTCTCGTCTGACACCCACTCTTATATGGTATATATCAGTAAACACAATGGGTTTGATAATCAACCAAGTGAGAAAGTACTGTATATCAAGTGCAATGCTGCATATTTCCATATCTAGATTCCACATACTATAAATACTGCCAACAATGTAGAATACATTACAGTTACCAGTAATGGAAAGTTTGTCTACACAACTTCAACGACATTGATCTACCCTTGTGCCTTTACTTTAGGAATGTTACAGGTTAGAAACTGGCTGACAACTTATTAAATGTACATCGAAATTTGAGGCTCTTACAGATTGAAACTTTATTAACAGATGCAGAATACAATACAGTACGACTCAAGACACAGAACATTAGTATGCAAAATAAAAAATGAACACAGATTTGAGTGTGAATGAGAACTTTATTTAACATATTGCAGAATGGGTACAATACAGTACGGCTCAATACACACAATTGTTAAGGACATGCAGACCAGAGAAAGAAACGTTTGTCTTGTTTACATCAGGGTCCCCCATTTTCAATTCATATTGACATAGGGACATACAGGTATTTAGTACTGATACATTTGTGACTTATACGGTATTCAAATATACAGTACTGTTACCCATAGATCCTGACAGAGTATATACATATGATGGGGAGGGGACTGTACATTAGGAGGGGGTGGGTGGGAGAGAAATATACATACAGTGGTGAGGAGACTGTACATTTGGAGGGGGTGGGTGGGAGAGAAATATACATACGGTGGGGAGAGAATATATACATGCGGTGGGGAGGAGGCTGTCTATTAGGAGGGGGTGGGGGGTTTGGACATTTATGGTGGCCAGTTTCGAATTGCAGCCTCCCGTAGGTGCTCTTTAAGAGCGGTTTTGAATGTGGGTAGGGATTCACATTCCTTTACAGCTTTGGGTAGGGCGTTCCACATTTTTGTGGCATAATTGCAAAACGTGTTTAGTCCCTTGAGGGCGAATAGAGTTACGAGGTTTAGACAGATGATCTGTTTAACGCTTTACCATTAGGGGTGTAAAGGTACACATATCCATACCAAACCGTTTCAGTGTGTGACATACCGAACAAATACAACGGTATGTTAACCACCAATGATTGACCGCCCATCTGTTTTTTTTCACAATCCAATATAATTTTTTTTTTCTTTTACAAGTCTATTATTCATTTCGATATAGAATATTTGTTGACAGCTGTGGGATATTGTGGATATCCTGAACGTTCTCAGTCAACCGAGGTTCAGTTAATAAGGTTTATTAACCAGACAGATAGAATTATACACATAGTATTAGAGAGAATGGCTGAGGCCCTCGCCCCAGGTGATCAGCTGAAAATGACCCAGGTAGAGACCCCGAATGCTGTCGGGAGAAGCCCTATATAGTGAAAAGGGGGGGGAGGAGTTCCCATTTGATAGGTCAAATGGGTGGCGGGGGAACACAGGATAGGGGACAAAGGGGAGGGGAGGGGGGTGTCTTTACATGAGAGTTGGGGAATCAATATATTATTCCAGTTAGTCCGTTTTTCTCTTCATAATGTGGGTGAGATTAATATATAATATACCAGGATTATTTGGAACAAGTAAAATATTGAAAAGTGAATAGACATGGTAAAAGAATGAGATCGCTGTAATCCATCGGTTATCAGATAATGAATGAATAGAAAACAATTAAAATCATAAATGTTGGCCAATGTGATCTGTTGGTTTACCGGATTATTGAATACAATTAATTCAAATCCTTAATTTGGTGGTTGGCATAACGGTTTAAAATAGACATATTTACATACATGATTCATGACTTGATTGACTGGACTAAAGTCTGTGTTATTTTGATATCAGAGATGTGGGGATATCACCCTTTTCTTTTATTAATAATCTCAATTACCTACATCAATGAGTGGTCCTCTACTCTGATATCAAACGCCAGACAACGTAATCATTAGAAGCTCTAGTTGTGCCTATATCTTGGCCTGGCACTTACCTCCAGTCATTCATGTCGTGAATCAGACATTTAAGTGTTAACTATGTGTCTTCGTGATAATATCTATGGGAGCTAAAATCATGGTTGTACACATACAAACATAGTAATATTTACAATAGACATTACCTTAGTGGCTAATGTATATAAAGAGAACATTTAATTAAAAAAAATGATATAAAAGATGATTATGCTACCTGTGTTAATCTATGTGTATATAATTTAGATAAAAGGTTTTATGCATTGTTCTAGTATATTGTGCATATACTATCAATGGTCAAAAACGAAACTTGGTGTCTTCTTTTATGAGACAACAAACCAACTGATTCTGTCCTGTTTAACAATATAATTTTGGCACTTAAGGTTGTTCATCTGTGATCATTCTTTCCTTTAGCACTCCATTGTTGCTTGTTATTATAAAATTGGTTAGTGCCATCTTATTGATTGTATTTCATCACATTCTTAGTTCATAATTTTCCAGCTACATATGGACTTTGTGAAACAGTTCTTGTTTGTGGAGGTATGAATCTGACAGATGTCGCTTTGCTGTTGACAAGCTGTTCTCTGCCAGTGGTGCGACCTTCTGTGGTGGTCTTGATGTGTGTTGAATGTATCGTACATTCAGTTGATGTTTCTGTGAGTGTGTCGTGTGGCAGCGCCAGACAGTAAGACGGTAATCTAAAAAAATTAACAATGTGGACCATATGTGCTAGGCCTGTTTTACTGCAAGTGTTAGGCGTTTCTCGTGTGTTCAGGTCGCCATCCACTCCTGGCGTCAATGCGGTACCACTTGATGGAGGGCGAGGGTTTGCCGGTGTAGCGGCCAGTCAGCAGGACATTCTTTCTCACACGGATGACAATCTTATCATCTGAATCCATCTTGATGGTCGGGGCTCTAGTTCCCTTCTGCAGGTGATGGGTTTGGTCTGCCGTGGGCTGCCGGGGTGAGGCTGCATGTCGTCCTTTCTGTCTCTGCTCCCCTTCCTTTGGGGACGTCTGTCGTGTGGGCTGGGTTGGATGGCGGCTCTCCCACGGGTGCCGTCGTCGCCCTGGTTGTGTCCACAGCTCCTTCCCGTGTCCTTCGTGGTTCAGCTGTTGTGGGTCGCTCAGGTCTTTGGGTTGTGTTCCTCTCTGCCTGGTCCCGTTAGGCTGTTCACAAGTCACTCCTTCTCTTTCATCGTGTCCTCTCACCAATATGATCTGAGGATGATAAAAACCTGCCTTAGACAACTTCTTATATACATGATTCAACGCCTTTCTGCTAAAGAGGAAAATCATTTAGGATTAGTTCAATTCATTGTGTAATACCATTATGCATGTTCTTTATTTTTGTAATTCGCTTGAACTTACCGATACGTTGCATCTTCGTACTAACCTGTCCTTAACAGTGTCATGTCTTGGAGGGTGTTTGGGCCATGACCTCTCTGGTTCTCTTTCCACTTTCTCGCCGCTCTGTTTGTCAAAATGTTAGCGTAAAGAAAAACAAAACAACAAAAAACCTCTAGGCAGCCAGGTATTTTGCATGGAATATACTCATTCATTGTCTCGTCTACCTAAGTAGTATTAATTAATTTACCTCTAATACACCAAGAATAAAAAATCTTCCCCTAACTAACCTTACTGTCATGCACTTGTCCTAATATATACTAACCTACACTGTAGCACTCAACACTTTGATGAACATTGTTACTCAGCTGATAGAGTTGTGCCCTTCCTGATGTCTTGTTGTATACAACTTGTAAGTCGTTTTGGATAAAAGCGTCAGCTAAATGACAACAATGTAAATGTACACCTTGTACATTTTGATAATCATTGTGTAAATGATTATATTGATGTTCCAACTGGTGTTCTTGATATTTGCAGTCATAGAAATGTATTAGTTTGTTAGAAAGAAGAGGCATGCATGTTATTAGTTAGTGGAAAATAGAATTGTGAGTAATTTCCTGACTGCATTCATCAAGTATCAGTGAATCCTGGTGTTCGGTATGGCAAGCTGACCTCCAGACATTGCATTCACCGAGCCCTTTTGTGTGGTTAGAGTGCAGGCATTTGCATTGCTTTGTCTCCCTCATGTCCTCCCTTGTGGGTTTCAAGTGCCCACTTTGCTATCGTCTTTGTTCCTGTAAACTTAATTAACATGATGTAGATTTATTTTGGACTGTCAATTGATTGTCTTTTAGCTCCAAACCGCCCTCAGCTGATTCTCGTGTTCACATGTAAATTATGGCGTCTCAATTTAAATGATTGTAGCTGGTATCACTCAGTCTGTGTCCTGTCTGTGTTCAGATGCAAATCATTGGAGTTTCGGTGTAGTCTGTCTTTTGTGATACAATTGAGTGTCTAAACAATGCTCTGTAATTCAATTTGAGTTTAATCAGTCTGCCTCTTGATTGTCTGCTTGCTTCCTGTAAACACAAAAACATGTTAATTTCACACTTTTCTTTTCTTTTCGTCTGGGTGAATTCTCTTTGACTGCCTGTGTGCTCAACAAACATTAGCTAATCCTTCTCTATTTCATCATCTCACACAATATACATATCTCAATGTTACTGTGGAAAAGAGGAGGCATAATTTGGCCTCATCTAAACATTATTCATTATCTCTAAAGAGAGGTTGTTATTCTTTCTTTAGCCTTTAGATCAAATCTATCCAATTGATTAGAATCCTATTTAAAACTAGCTGTATGTGACTTATAACGTGTACATTAAAGCAACATAAACACTCAAGTGATCTGAGATAGTTGTAATTCACTGTAACTGAGACGATAGTTGTGTCATGCATCTATATTTAGGATTTTCATACTCACCGGAAAAAGTTGTGCTGACGTCGTCTTCATAGTTCAGTTCAGTTATTAAATAACCTTTATTAATAACCGATACTACACGTGGGTTTCATACACCCTTCGCCTCTGGCATATTAAACTTCACGTTAGCCCACGGATAGCTTCGTATTAACTCATAACTGCATGGCGCACACCATGTGACGTCATCGCTTCCCACGACGTTCACGCATTCCATTCTTCTCGGAAATAGCGCATTCAAACTCTCCACGATTACTGGATAACCCGGAAGTCAAAACATCGCTTTGTTGGCACCGGAAGTCACTCTCCTAGCATGTCGCGTGAGTTGCAACCGAGACTATCGCTTCATGAGCGTCTAAACACACTATCAGTATGGGCACAACTATCCCGAGTGATATAGGATCTTTGTGTATGAAAACAATGTTATGTCCTGTATAACGTTAACTCGTCGCCCAATGTTCGGCGCGATATCAGCTGGTTCTTAACTCAATAAAGCAACACGACAGGTTCTATAATACTGTGCACATACAAACTACACTTAAACAGACAAACAAACAATAATACATAAAAGATAACGTGTGTACCTGGTCTGTATCGGATCGCTGTTCGTTTAATCGACCAGCACCATGCTGCGATACGGCTTGGATACCCTTGATTTACCTATACATCGTCATTAAAGCGACGACCGAACCTGAACTTCGAAATTTAACAGCGATATCTTGGATTTAATATACCATTTAACCAACCCTCACTGTCGGAACACCTGCGACTAATGTCCCGCTTAATGTAGGACTAATGTCCTACCGGAACGTCCCGTTGTTATTCTACCCGCCTATCTGTACTGATTAATGGTTCACCTAATCCGAATACATCGTTTTCAGGAATGGAAGAGATCGTAGGCTTAGTCTGAGGTTGAAACTATGAAGATTACAACGATACTCTGGTAAATCGAATCATTCTACCAGCTCTCGGTCGTTCTTCCCGCCTATTGCAGAAGAATCATAGAACAGTTTCTAACAGAGTAGTGTTTTCCAAGGATATCATGTATAATAAGCCCACGTATCTCACCTTGTTGAGCAATCAAACACTGTTAAACACGGCCGGATTTGAAATCTGTTATTAACTATATAGAGGTCCAATATACTATAGTCAAAATTCACGGTTCCTGAACAACACAACCAAAACACGCAACACCGTGTTTCTCTACCCGTCTATCTGTAATGACAATAGCTAACCTAACCTGACTATCGGTTCCAGGAAGTTAATGACCGCAGGTCTAGTCAGTGTGAACTTGGAATTAATACAATGATACTCGGGGCAAATCCTATCACGTTCTTAATACTAGCATCTCGGTCCTACTTCCCACCTATTTGCAGAAAAAAACATAGAACGAATCAAGTAACGTTTCCAAGAATATCACTACTAACACGCCATACGTATAATAATAAGTTGGTCCTCTTACCAACAGTATATATCTTCTAAGTCAGCCAGCCCCTGGTCACAACATATTAGTTTAGTTAGCACCCTCTTGGTCCTAACTAGGAAATCTACATTCCCATTGCACATACTTTTAGCTAGTGTCTATAACACTCAGTCTGGGAACAGATACCATTAACCCAGCAAATCTTTCCTTCACACCTGAGGATGACCGGGGTACACGTGTTCCCCCGTAACGATTCACAATACAAATCAGATATATTAATGCACATTACTCTCACTCAGCCATGATCTCAATATTGACAACATACCGTAATATTCACCTGGCACAGAGAAAAGCGGGAAGGTTTTAATTCCTTGCCATATATTTGGTCGACCATTCTATTATACTCACTTTTATCTGTATAGATGAAACAATACAGCATGCCGGGAGGACGCAAAGAGTCCATCACAAGTTCGTAGACGCCAATTGTGGGATATTGTGGATATCCTGAACGATGGTGAGGAGGTCTGAGTTGGAGTAGGTCGGTCAGGTAGGAAGGGATCAACCCGTGCAGGGATTTGTAGGTGAGGAGGAGGCTCTTGTAGGGGATTCGGTAGTTGATGGGGAGCCAGTGGAGTTTTTGCAGGGTGGGGGTGATGCTGCCAGGGTTTGGTGTGCGTGAGGACCCTTGCAGCCGAGTTTGACGTGTTCAGCGCTGCTTCTTCCTTTCACGGTTGATTTTGTCATCGAATGCCTCCCACTCACTAATATGAAAAAGCATAATATATAGAAAATGTAGAAAAGTTTGACAATGCAATATTCTGGTAATTCTACACTGTACCACTATACATAGTTAGGTCTAATAGCGATATGACCAGAACAACACATACTGTGACAAAGAAAATTCAAAACCGTCATTTAAAAGACAATGTTTCAGATAATAAAAACGAATCTGATGATTAGGATCATGTTGGCCTGCCTTTTGTCGACATCTGGGGTCCAGAAGATTTCTTCAGCCCTCTTACTGGTGACCTCATTGACTGCTGCAATAGCGCTTATAGTGGCCTGTCATGGAGAGAGAAGATTGTTAGGAAACATCAGTTTACCCCATGAGACAAAGGCAAGTAAATTAGCCCCTGGATCATGCATTATTTTTCAATAACTGCACACCTCCACACATTAGAATTGAAATCTCTCAACAAAGGCTTGTTTCATTCTCCTGTAAGATATTAACTTGAGACACATTGACCCCACACAATTTGTATTACAGCATTGTCTGATTCATTGAGTAAATGAGGAGAAATACATAGTACATACATAGTGAAAAGTAAAAATATCATACAAATTCACCTCAGGCAGCAAGACTTCAAGGATATAGGCTACGTTATCCAGGATGAGATAACAGATGAGACTGTGCTGGCCAGGATGTTTGACAAGAAGTCAAACACTGTTTTGATGCCCGTCGTCCTGAAAATAGACTGGGGCACACGTTGACCATGACTGCTTCTTGCTTGGTGACCTCTGAATGTACTTCTGCAACCAGTTTGACGGTTCTCTACCACTTACGACGGCCTGGGAGTACAGAAAAGCAATGTGAGAGAATCGTCCAGGATCAAATCATTGTAGACAGTCAGATGGGCTTGGTAAACACATATTTGGCAACAGGTGCCAACATACTGTACCTTTAGGTGTTCTTTAGTCCGATGTGCTGTGATGATGTCCACCAGCTTTTTTTTGTTCAGCACTGCGGTCCATGGCAACCTGGAGGTGTTGTGGGATACTGCTAGTAATCCTTGAAGTCCGAGGCACCCTGTAAACAGGTTGTAGCCGTCCTTGGAGCAGACACCTCTACTCCCTGGTCCTGTTGGCAAACCTCTTGCCGTGCCTTTCAAATTAAGAAAAACAATTATCAGTGGAATTACCGACGCAAAGCAAAATTCTGACTGGAAACAAATGACAGCCGATATGTAACAAAGTTTTCTTTTTTAGATAAAAAGGTCAGTTAAATTGATAAAAAAATACATAAAACACAACAATCATATACATAAAGATTAAAACACAATTATATATACAGGTTAAGAAGGGGCAGAGCTCTGTGAGCGTGGTTGGTTCTGGAGATGAGGACATGTCCACGGAGGAGGGAGGACCGGGACACTTGGAGAGCAGGGGGTTTGGGGTGGGACGTTCCTCGGTCTCCTTCAGCTGATGTCTGTGCGGGGAAGCAGGTCCATAACAGCTGCTGGTCCTCCCTCTTCCTCCTCAGCCTCGTCATCATCCTCCTGGCCCCCAGGCCCCTTAGGAGGCCTCTGGCCCTGCATCTTGAGCTCCTGGATGGTGTTGTGGCGGAGGCGGCGCGTCATTGGTGTGGATAGTGTCCCTCAGCTGGGCCTCCTCGTCCCTCAGCTGGGCCCTCAGCTGGGCCCCCTCGTCCCTCAGCTGAGATCGTGTCTCTCTCAGGAGCCGGTTTTGCTCCTCCAGCTGCTCCCTCGACCGTACCTCCTCCTTTGTGTGACTTTTGCCAGACATCACAGGTAACCAGGAGACGTTCTGGAAAGCACTTGGTGAGGGGTTCAATAAGCCTCCTTTGGGACTGTATACAGGAGCAGCCTGTTCAGATAGTTGGCCCTCTTCAGTGGGAATTAAGTTGCAGCAAACCTGTTCATGGAGATGAAGAAGCAGAGCTGTAACGAAGGTTTCATATCATTGCTTCAACACATGTTGACTAATTCAACTCCAAGATATAAAAAAGCAACAAAGTAAAAAAGTTAAGTCACTATTAATCCCATTGCTGGCAAATTGGGCGACCACCTTACCAACTCCAGACGCCCTGGATCAGGAAATTAACTGTAGTTGTACATGTTTTCTAGCAACACACCAAAGACTAAACTGTAACGTACCCCTCAGTTTGGAAGCGCTCCATTAGTAGAGTACACCACCACTCACGAATTGAGTTCATGTCCAACTAAAAATCACAGACATGACAAACAATAACATGGGTTTATCATTAATGGCCAATGAGTTGTACAATTGAGCTATATTGGAAGGCAATGGCATGATGTCATGAGAATGATATGAACTGGTATTTTAAGTAATTGCAATCACAAGTATCTCTGCTTGCAAGTTGTGCAATATGTGTTACATACAGTAGGCCCTTTACTTTGGTTGGAAATACAGACCTCTGTGAACTGGAACCGGGTGTTGGCAACAATGCAAAGGGTGTACTGAAAAAAGGGGTGGCGGAAGAGCGCTTTTAATTTCCTAACTCCACTAAAACGTGGTGCATCCAGCAGCAGACACATCTCATCTCCTGGGTAGATGTAGTGCAGTCTTAACCTAAGGCCCAAGCTGTTTTCTTTTAACATGCATTTTTTTATTTCTCTGCTTTTTGGGCTTATTGGACCCTAATTAGAATAAAATCATCTTTTTATATGATGTACTTTTAGAGAACAATGATGTCCACATATGTGGATTCTTGGTCCGAATTTCCATAAAACCCAATTTAGTCACCATTCTGTAATAGAATGAAAAACTCTTTATAGGCCTGGGTTAGAGGCTGGAGGCCTGGGTTAGAGGCTGGAGGCCGGGGTTAGAGGCTGGAGGCCTGGGTTAGAGGCTGGAGGCCGGGGTTAGAGGCTGGAGGCCTGGGTTAGAGACTGGAGGCCTGGGTTAGAGACTGGAGGCCTGGGTTAGAGACTGGAGGCCTGGGTTAGAGGCTGGAGGCCTGGGTTAGAGACTGGAGGCCTGGGTTAGAGGCTGGAGGCTTGGGTTAGAGACTGGGGGCCTGGGTTAGAGGCTGGATGCCTGGGTTAGAGGCTGGAGGCCTGGGTTAGAGACTGGAGGCCTGGGTTAGAGACTGGAGGCCTGGGTTAGGTGCTGGAGGCCTGGGTTAGAGGCTGGAGGCCTGGGTTAGATGCTGGACGCCTGGGTTAGAGGCTGGAGGCCTGGGTTAGAGACTGGATGCCTGGGTTAGAGGCTGGTAGACTCCAATTCAGCAGCGTACACAATTTGACATAATAGCTAAAAAGTGCTGTCCACGCATGTGACCACTAAGCCTTAAGAGGTTAAGTGTTATATGTAATGTTCTGTGTCTTCAATAGAAGACTTAATATATATATTCAAGGGTAAAACCAATGTATACCAATATGAAACAATCTTACCATAAGCATACAAATCCCACAGTCAATTAATTTATTTTGTCGTGGAATGAACATGTGCTAGAAATGAAATAAAAGTTATTAATGCCCATGAAGAAAAGAAAATGGGGGGCTTTATACATGTGTTATCTTATAACATAACAATGATGGCAGAAATCATGGGGGATAATAGTAATGACTGTATTAGCTTTTCACCTGCAAATCATAGGCCGTCGTCTCAGTCCAGGGTCTAGGATCTATGCCCTGTGCAACACGCCTGAGGGAGGGAGGGGGCAGAATTAATGATTGGATATCAGTATAATAACTGGACTTGGAGAAGTCTTTATTGGGCATGCAGACAGACACGCAGTTAGTTGGGTCGCTGATGCGTTTGAGTCTCTGCACTCCCTCCCCCCAAGGGCAGCCATGAGCAGTATCTCTCATCGGTGAACCATCACATCTAAATGCCATATAGCTCTTATCTGTGTACCTAAAAACAGTTAGCAATGTTGGTTCCTCATGGTTAGAAAACGCAATATGGATTAGTTTTAGCATTACACATATTTGCAAGATACAGCAGGTGGCCTTGATAAGCAACGTGCGTTTTTTAAAATAGCGTTTGATAAAAAAAAAAGAGAGGAGGAGAAGGGAGAGATAGAGAGAGCCAGTTAGCTAATTCAATTCGATTGCATGTCAATTTGATTGCACAGCTGGTCTGTGTCTAATGAAATGACAATTGCTCGTCATTGAAGGAGAACAAGCCACGATACATGGATGATACATTGCCCAGCCCTTATTGTCGCTTCTCATACTGTGCAAGACATGACATTTCGTTCCCCCTTCCCAGTGTATATAAAAAATATTCCTAGGAATGTTGGTTCCTCATGGTTAGAAAACGCAATATGAATTAGTTTTAGCATTACACATATTTGCAAGATACAGCAAGTGGCCTTGATAAGCAACGTGGTGGCCTTGATAAGCAACGTGCGTTTTTTTAAATAGCGTTTGATAGATAGATAGATAAATAGATACAAAGTAACATATAATATATAGGACACTAGAAACATAAAGTAACATACGGAAAATAGGACATAATGTCCAAAATAGCAAAATAGGTACTTACATTTTTACAGAGATATCTTTGGTTGAGAAAGAACTTGTTCTTCTGTCGGCCACTGTGAGAGAGAGAAAGAACTTGTTCTTCTGTTGGCCACTGTGAGAAAGGGAGAAAGAACTTGTTCTTCTGTCGGCCACTGTGAGAAAGAGTTAGGTAAAAATGTACTCTTATACTCTCACGTGCTCCAGTCCACACGCATGCGCACTATGAAGCCCCGCCCAACAAAACCAGGTACATGCCACGACGCACAGTCAAACCTAGTCCACGCCATGAAGCCCCGCCTCAAACCTAGTCCACGCCACAAAGCCCTGCCTCAAACCTAGTCCACGCCATGAAGCCCCGCCCAGACGTTGGGCTCTGTGGCTCTGCAGATATATGCTATTGGACTGTGTGGATGACTGTCACTCAAAGTGCTTATGGGCGGAGCCAGGCCAACACAGCCTGAAATCCAGGTGTCACATGTACTGGAACATCCTTGTGGGGTCATGTGATGTTGTGCTCCCGTAAACCACCTTTCCACAATGATGACTGATGGTGGTGACTAAATGACAGAAGTAGCTAGCATTCAAAAGCTAGATTCTTGTTGCTAGAAGGTAAGATTTGCCCATTTAAGAATTATAATGCTTACATAACATGGCCTTTATGATATATAACCTGTTGTGAACACATTTCTTGAATAAAATGATAAAGAAAACAATTGATAAAAATTGCTGTGACACATACGTCACACCGGGCATATCACCTTAAAATGTTCATGAAAATTTGCTGTGACATGTCACAATACGAACAATTATTATGATCTGCTCAGTTCATTTGTCTGATTCAATGATATTTAGTTAATATATTTTATATTGTTCAAATGTTCAATTGTTCAAAGCATATTAAAACAAATATCAGTCATATTTCAATGTAGTACCCTGTAGTACCATGTAGTACCCTGTAGTGCCATGTAGTGCCAGAACATTTACTACAAGCGTTGCAAGGGCAAGGCTAAGAGAATCATTAAAGACTCCAGTCACCCGAACAACTGCCTCTTTGAACTGCTGCGGTCAGGCAAGCGATACCGGAGTCTCAAGGCGAGCACAGAAAGACTCAGAAGTAGCTTCTATCCCCAGGCCATCAGGCTGCTAAACGAACAATGAATGAACACTACACAACAACAACCACCAAACGCACATAGCACACACATCCACATCCACACGCACACACTCACTTTAAACAAACACACTGTAGCACCCACTCCACACACTTTATAGCACACACCCACTTTAAACAAACACACTGTAGCACCCACTCCCCACACTTTATATTTATGGATGAAGGATTGCACTACAACTCGTACACCTTACTGTAAATTGTACCTAAAATTGTACCTCATCCCATTTCTGCTTTGCACTAGATAGTACTGTACATTAGTACACTGCATAGTATTGTGTATTGTATATTATATGGTAACTCAGAACATTGTACATATGTCTATACCGAACACTGTGACCTCATTTTCTTCTTCTAAATTCATGCTATATTATGTTATTATGTTATTTGATACTATCTTGTCTAGCACAGTCTCTGGAGCGTAACAGTAAGAAGCATTTTGTATGAAAGTATTCTGTACTTCTGTATGACAACTATTAAAGAACTTGTAGAACTTGTAGTGCTATGTAGTGCCATGTAGTACCCTGTAGTACCATGTAGTGCCATATAGTACCCTGTAGTGCCATGTAGTACCCTGTAGTGCCATGTAGTACCCTGTAGTACCCTGTATTGCCCTGTAGTACCATCTAATAATAATAATAATAATAATAACTTCATTTTATATAGCGCCTGTTACTACCCCCGTGGGGAGACGCAACACAAGGCCACAGACAGGGTAGGTGAGGGTGCAGTGACACAAAACGCCAGAGACGAATTGCAAAATAATAATATTTATTTCACAAGTAAGGATCAGTAACACAGAGAGCAAAGAGGACCTACCAGTGAGCACCAAATCAAATATCAAAAGGAAACAAAACCCCCCCCCCCCCCCCCCCCTTTACAGACGCGGACGCCCCAAAGTACAGGTGGTGGTGCTCACTCTAAAGCTGGTGTCTTTAACAGTAGGTCGCCTACGTGATGCAGAATGTAGACCCAGGGTATCTTCCTGCCCTCAATGTCCCTGTGTGCGAAACAAAAGGTTAGCAACAAGAAAAACAATCACCATAAACTGGGTGACGAGTTAATTAACAAATACACAATACAGGTTATGGGTAACAGAAAAATATACAACAGGCAGGATCACACAAGGTACAGTACTATGATAAATGGCTAAACCACCAGAGCCTTGACCAGCTCTCACACAATTGTTAGCTCAACAGAGCTGTAACTGGCTCATGTAACAAACATGAGCCCCACAGAGCTTTAACTAGCTCTCTCACAAATACGAGCCCAACAGAGCTTTAACTGGCTCATGTAACAAACATGAGCCCAAACACAAATCAAATGAGAGCCCTAACACAACACCACCAGATAGTTACCAACATACACCGACCGGGCTCTGGCTAACATTGCATACACAGGGATATATACATTTACATTTACATTTAGTCATTTAGCTGACGCTTTTATCCAAAGCGACTTACAAGTTCTGTGCGACAAGACAGCAAGAAGGGTATAACTCTATCAGCTGAGTAACAATGTTCATCAAAGTGTTGCGTGTTACAGTGTAGGTTAGTTTATTAGGACAAGTGCATGACATTAAGGTTAGTCAGGGTTATTTTTTTTTTTTTTTTTTTTTTTTTTATCATTTCAGATAATGGTTGAAGAAGTGAGTCTTTAGTCGACGGCGAAAGATTGGACGGGATTCGGCTCTCCTAACTGGGATGGGTAGTTCATTCCACCATTGTGGGGCAAGGACTGAGAATAGGCGGCTTCTCTTTGATGACCCTCCGGGAGCTTGGATAGGAGTAGATCTGAGGCGGCCAGAAGATGCAGAGCGTAGGGGTCTTGAGGGTGTGTAGTTAGAGACCATTGACTGGAGGTAGGCGGGAGCGGTTCCCTTTGCCGCACGGTATGCTAGGTCGAGGGCCTTGAAGCGGATATATGAAGGGATGTGGAGGTCAATTAGTCTGATGAGCCTCAGCTGCTGTTGCTGCTGCTTCTGCTGCTGTTGCTGTTGTTTGGAGTGGGATGGTGATTGACCCTGAGAGATAGATGGGTTACACAGGAGGGAGACAAAAAAAACAACAATACAACCTGCCTACATACATAACACATATTATATATATATATATAATACCCCATACAATATAATATTACATGCATACATAATGATATAAGGACAGAGTCCGTAACACTTCCCCCCCCAAGGAGTCAGCCCATGGCCGACTAAAACATAACACCATCAGCACCATAGAAACAAACACCCAACTGTCCCGAACAGCAAAACATCTGTTCAACGAGCTAACCTCGAGAAAGGGCATCGGCAAACACATTCTCTGTGCCCTTCTTGTGACGGACCACAACGTTATACCCCTGCATAAGCAGAGACCACCGGTTTTTTGCGGTGCAAAAAAACAAGTGGGTTGTGGTCTGTGTGGACCACCACAGGCTCCACACTTGACCCCACATAAACCTCAAAAAATTGGAGCGCAAGCAGCAATGCCAACGTCTCCTGCTCTATTGTAGAGTAGTGTGTCTGGCTGCCACTAAACTTCTTTGAGAAGTAGCCCACAGGATGGACCAAACCCTCCGAATCCACCTGCGTCAGAACCACACCAGCACCAACACAACTCGCATCAACCTCAACAGAGAAAGGTCTACTGAAATCAGGAGCATTAAGGACTGGAGCACTACACAAAAGGGCCTTACAGCTTTCAAAAGCCGCTTGACACTTGGCTGTCCACACATATGACACCAAGGGACTGATCAGGTCAGTCAGAGGGGCTGCAACTAAGGAGAAATTCTTACAGAACCCCCTGTAGTAACCTGTCATCCCGAGAAAACGACGTAGCTCCCGCCGTGTGGTCGGTACTGGGAATAAGGTTATGGCCTCTATCTTGGCCCCAAGAGGACGCACCTTACCACCGCCCACCTGTTTTCCCAGGTAGGTCACTGTCGCCTTACAGAACTCGCATTTTGCCAAGTTCAGTGTCAGAGAAGCGTCTGCCAACCGCTGGAACACGGTTCTCAGCGAGCTCACGTGAGCAGACCAACTCAACGAATGCACCACCACATCGTCCAGGTATGCCGTACAGTTGGGCACATCTCCCAACACTATGTTGACCAGTCTTTGAAATGTAGCCGGTGCGTTTCGCATCCCGAACGCCATCACAGAATACTGCAGGAAAGCATCGGGCGTAGCAAACACAGATATTTCAGAGGCCCATGGCGAGAGTGGCACCTGCCAGTAACCCTTTAAAAGATCCAATTTCGTCACATACCGGGCTGACCCAATGGTATCCACACAATCGTCGATGCGTGGCATAGGAAAAGAATCAGGAATGGTTACTGCATTTACCTTTCGATAATCAGTGCAAAACCGATGAGTGGTGTCTGGTTTCGGAACCAACAGGCATGGTGAGCTCCACGGGCTCAAACTGTGATGAGCCAAATCATGCTCCAATAAATATGCCACATCCTGCTTCATTATTTCCCTTTTCACCACATTTACCCTATAAGGATGCTGTTTGACTGGCCTTGCATTACCGACATCAATGTCGTGTTCCAGAACGGTAGTGTGGGTTGGGACATCTCCAAACAAAATAGGATAACTGCGAATGAGCGCCACCATGTCAGCTTCCTGCTCCTTACCCAAGTGTGGCAACAGGGAGGGAAGGATCAACAACATCTCCGAGTTGCACAAGCGAGGAGTTTGTTGCTGGACCTTACAACCACTCAAACCATCCTCATCACCCATTGGCAGAGTAGAAGGAACAGAAATCACAGTCACTGGTACTGCAGCTCCCACAGCGGCCCCTGGGGGCGTACTTTGTTTCTCCAGCTGCAGGTTGTCCCTGGGAAGATAACACTTCAACATATTAATGTGACACACACAGGTCTTCTTTCGCCTGTCAGGCGTCCTGACAACATAGTCAGTATCACTCAACTTCTGCTCGATAGCATAAGGGCCAAAAAAACGAGCACTCAAAGAAGAGCCAGGGATGGGCAACAGAACTAAAACCAAGTCATCAGACTGGAAAGAACGTGGAAGCGCTTTTTTGTCAAACTGCTGTTTCATTGAACCCTGAGCAGCAGAGAGACTCTCCCTAGCGATACTACACGCCTCATGCAGCTGCTCCTTAAACCTACACACATAGTTCAAAACCCCTCTCTTTGGAGGTATGGTGTGCAGAGCCTCCCCCATAAGTTGATCCTTTAATACCCTTAAAGGACCCCTCACTGAATGCCCAAACACCAGCTCTGCTGGGCTAAAACCCAGTGACTCCTGAACCGTTTCTTGCACAGCAAACAGAGCTAGGGGAACACCTTCATCCCAGTCTCTGCCGCTCTCCATACAATACTTGCGCAACACTGACTTGAATGTCTGATGCCACCTCTCCAGGGCACCTTGCGACTCAGGGTGATACGCACTTGAGATCCTGTGACAATGACGATAATACCTGTTCAATTATTCCTGAAAGGAAGTTAGTACCTTGGTCGGTTTGTACGACCTTTGGCAGCCCGAACGTAGAAAAAAACTTGATCAGAGCTTTCACTACAGACTGAGATGTTATCTTTCTAAGAGGAATAGCCTCAGGGTACCGTGTCGCTACACACATCATTGTTAAAAGGAACTCGTTACCAGACTTCGTTTTCGGCATGGGACCAACACAATCCACTAGCACATGCTCAAACGGCTCCCCCATCGCTGGGATTGGGTGAAGCGGGGCAGGTTTAATAACCTGATTAGGCTTCCCTGTAACTTGACACACATGACAAGTATTACAGAATCTTGTCACATCCCCCTTTAACCCGGGCCAAAAAAAATGCTTCAAAACCCTGTCATAGGACTTGGTGATGCCTAGATGTCCCGACCAAGGATGATTGTGAGCTAAAGACAAAACAGACTGTCGATACTGTGTAGGCACAACAATCTGAGTAACATAACTCCACTCATTACCAAAATCCATCCGTGATCTCCACTTCCGCATTAGCACATCACTCAACAAAATAGGCCACTCCCTTGTTCTTAGCTGTCTCTGGGGCAAGAGCAGCAGCAAAACATGTGGCTAAACTAGCATCCTCCTTCTGAGCAATGATCAGATTACCTCTAGTCGTGGGTAAATGCGTTGTCTCGGAGGTGAACGTATCCTGCTGAAGCGCATTACTGTCACTCGTCTCAACAGCAGGTTGAGCAAACATAAGTGGGGAAATAGGCGCGCCAGACAACTTAGTAGCTAGCAGTCTCCGACAGGTCAACTACCTCACCCAACTTACGTGCTTGAGCACGGGTCACTGCACAAACTGTAAACACCTCGGAACTGTTGCACCAACACATCTGGACGCAAAACCACAGGGCGCTCTAAAACCTCAAATGGGCATAACTCTGCCACCAGCGATGTCATTACCCAACAGGAAAGTGACACCTCGTACCGGTAACGACGGGCGAATGCCCACTTTGAACACACCCTGTGCTAAACCACAGTTTAAAGGATAACTCCACTATTTTGGGAAATTAGCTTATTTAACATCTTCCCTGGAGTTAGACAAGAAGATGCATACCTTTTTTGTCTCTGTGCGTGCATTTTAGCTTTGGGAATAGATGCTCCGTTAGCATAGCTTAGCTTCATCACTGGAAGTGAGGCAGGACAGTAGCCTTACAGTGCCTTACAGTGTATTGCAAGGTCTGACATTGACCAAACTTGATATGCATGACCTTGGTGGGCTCTAGGTCAACTCCTGAAAAGGGGGTCAATGTCAGACCTTGCAATCAAAAGTTAGGGGTGCACTGAAATTATGGCAAGGGTTATTAGCCCCCTAACTTTTGATTGCAAAGTCTGACATTGACCCCCTTTTCAGGAGTTGACCTAGAGCCCACCAAGGTCATGCATATCAAGTTTGGTCAATGTCAGACCTTGCAATACACTGTAAGGCACTGTAAGGCTACTGTCCTGCCTCACTTCCAGTGATGAAGCTAAGCTATGCTAACGGAGCATCTTCTTGTCTAACTCCAGGGAAGATGTTAAATAAGCTAATTTCACAAAATAGTGGAGTTATCCTTTAAGTGTATCAGATGGAGGGGCACCGACACAAAACCCATCTCGATCCCCTGCACCAACACACTTGAGCCATTTGACGACTCACGATTAAACGGAAGCACGTCTGACAAGATAAAAGACTGTGCTGCCCCAGTATCTCTCAGTATGCGCACCGGACGCTGGTCCAACCCACTACCACTGAGAGAAACCATGCCGTCCAACATAAACGGTTCGTAACTGGGCTCTAGGCCATCACACATTTTTGTGGGGACTACTGACTGCGGAACTATCACCGTCTGCACCAAACCAACCTCCTTTGGTCGTCTAATTGGCCTAGACTGCTTGCGTTTGAACGCCTGACAGTCCTCCCTAATATGACCCACCCGATGACAATGATAACATTCTCGCTCCTCCCTGTAGCGGGGAGATAACAAACGTGGTGGGCTAGTGTGCACCTTAGCTGGAGTCTGAGCAGAGGGATAAAAACCTCTATCCTCCTGTCTTAAAGTACCAAATGACTGTCTATGAGTAAGCACAAACTCATCAGCGAGCACCGCCACCTGTGCCAACGTCTCAACTTTTTGCTCATTGAGATACGTTACTAAACGGTCATTCAGACTATTTTTAAACTCCTCCAGTAACATCAACTCAGACGGAATTAAAATCAGCTACATCACAAGCCCTACACCACCGATTAAATAGGGATTCCTTCTCCCGAGCAAACTCCACAAAAGTCCGGCCAGGCAACTTTCTGTGAGTTCGAAATTTCTGCCTGTACGCCTCTGGCACTAACTCGTAGGCTCCAAGTACAGCCGTCTTGATTAAGTCATAAGTAAGTAAGTAAGTATTTATAAAGCACCTTTCATACATGTCATGTAGCTCAAAGTGCTGTACACAAACATAGGCATATATAACGATAAAAGCAATAAATTCACAGTGATCAGTTGAGATCAATGTTTAAAAAATTATAATAATAATAATAACGTAAATTGCTCTCATAACGTGCATTAAACCAATGCACTTGTACTTGTTTAGCTGCAACCGGAAGTAGGAAGTGCACTAAACCAATGCACTTGTACAGTACGTAGCAGCGTTGGCTCTCATAACGTCAGTTAGCCAGCAGCTCCGGGTACAGCAGGTAGCAACGTTAGCTCTCATAACGTTAGCCAGTTAGCAGCTCCGGGTACTAAAAATAAAGCATCACATTAATAAGACAACAGTAATAAAAGTACGGCAATAGGCAAAGTACAGTAAAATAACATTTCAGTAAAAGATCAATACATAAAAAAATATAAACATAATAATAAAAACATTTCAATAAGATACTCGCTTTCCCTAAGGCATGGTACACTATTTGTAAGCTAGACTGTATAGGTACGTTTTTAATTTTCCTTTAAAAATGTGTATGGAGCTGGCGTTTCTGATGTGTGTTGGTAGTGTGTACCATAGTTTTGGGGCATAGTTGGCAAATGCCATACTTCCTATCCTCTTTTGGTTTCTGGGTGTGTCTAGTAAACCTGTAGTGGATGACCGTAGCGTTCTTGAGGGCAGATAACTAACTAGGGAATTTGCTATGTATTTTGGGCCTTGCTCATTTAGAGCTTTATATGTCAGGAAAAGGACCTTAAAATCAATTCTATGAGTTATTGGAAGCCAGTGCAGAGTGGCTAAGACTGGAGTGATATGTTCTCTTCTCTTTGTATGAGTTAGTAATCGAGCTGCAGAGTTTTGGATAAGCTGAAGCTTCCCAATGGTTGCTTTGGGAAGACCAGTGAACAGTGCATTACAATAGTCAAGTCGGCTTGAGACAAAAGCATGAATCAGTGTCTCTGCATCCTTTTTATTTACGAAAGGTCTTACTTTCGCTATGTTTCTTAGGTGGAAGAATGCCGTTTTCATGGCCTTATTAATATGAGACTTAAAGGTCAGGTCTGAGTCCAAGATGACACCTAGGCTTGTAACCTCAGTTTTTACATAGGATGACAGACTCCCCAGGTTTTCACACAGCACTTCCCTTTTCGCTTTTGGGCCGATCAATAGGATTTCGGTCTTGCTTTCGTTTAATTTTAGGAAGTTATTGTTCATCCACTTGTTTATTGCTAACAGTTTGTAATGGACTGTATGGCTGTAGTGTTATTTGGTTCTGCGGAGATATATAGTTGTGTATCATCAGCATAACTATGGAAGCATACATTGTGGTCTGTCGCTGAGAGGGAGGGCAGACAAAATCTCCTGGGCTTTACCTGTGAGCTTACATTGCAGTAAGAGAGCCCAGACCTCTTTAGGCCACTTTAAAGATGTAGCAACTCGCTCAAAAGCATTAACATAGGAGTCTACCTCCGCCTCACGAAATTGAGGTACAAGAGAAATCAGTCTACTCACATCGTAAGCCCCCACAGCCGTGGAAGAGGGTTGATCAGGACTCCCAATTTTAGCAGCTTCAAGCTCCAGTTGCTTCATTTTAATTTCAGCGTCCATCCGGTGGCTGTCAGCCTCTAGCCGGCGGGCCTCAGCATCCAACTCCATCTTCCTGACAGCTAACCTGTGACTATTCTCCTCCTTCTGCGCCTCGAATTGCAACCGTGCCAAACTTAACTTAAGACTGCTCTCCTCAGTACTCCCACTAGGGAAAGGTGAAGCATGTCCGGGCACGGGAGACGTGACACCCGAAAGGGGAGGCTTATCCTCTACCCCGTCTTTAACCGGGTCTACCATCTGAGGTACCTCGCCCTCCCGCTCCTCGTCGGAGACTGGAGGGGAAGAAATAAAAGATGCCCCCTCACCGACACCGAGCACCTTTTTCCACACTAATATGCGCACCACCTCTTCTCTCTGGTCAGCCTTAGCCAAACTTTTAGCAAGGGTGACCTGAAAATGCGAGGCGATAGCACATAAGTCTTCCTTCCTACATTGATCCAAACGATCAACTGAGGGATCACTCAGAAACTCCTCCACCTCAAAAGACGACATGCCTACTCAGACACTAGTGCAAACACACACCAAAAACACACTGACCAAACTACCACCAAAACCCAAACCAACCAACGTGCCCACCGCACACCAACACCTACCGTCTGTTGCCCACTACCCCGTGAGTTTCATGTGAGACACAGCAGGGTCCGTGCGGTTCATGTGAGACACAGCAGGGTCCGTGAGGTTCATGTCAGACACAGCAGGGTCTGTGAGGTTCATGTGAGACACAGCAGGGTCCGTCAGGTTCATGTCAGACACAGCAGGGTCTGTGAGGTTCATGTCAGACACAGCAGGGTCTGTGAGGTTCATGTGAGACACAGCAGGGTCCGTGAGGTTCATGTGAGACACAGCAGGGTCCGTGAGGTTCATGTGAGACACAGCAGGGTCCGTGAGGTTCATGTGAGACACAGCAGGGTCCGTGAGGTTCATGTGAGACACAGCAGGGTCCGTGAGGTTCATGTCAGACACAGCAGGGTCCGTGAGGTTCATGTGAGACACAGCAGGGTCCATGAGGTTCATGTGAGACACAGCAGGGTCCGTGAGGTTCATGTCAGACACAGCATTTATGTTACGTACCCCCGTGGGGAGACGCAACACAAGGCCACAGACAGGGTAGGTGAGGGTGCAGTGACGCAAAACGCCAGAGACAAATTGCAAAATAATATTTATTTCACAAGTAAGGATCAGCAACACGGAGAGCAAAGAGGACCTACCAGTGAGCACCAAATCAAATATCAAAAGGAAACAATAACCCAAGCGCGGACGCCCCAAAGTACAGGTGGTGGTGCTCACTCTAAAGCTGGTGTCTTTAACAGTAGGTTGCCTACGTGATGCATAATGTAGACCCAGGGTATCTTCCTGCCCTCAATGTCCCTGTGTGCGAAACAAAAGGTTCTGTATCATTAGGGGATCCGCTCGGCATCACTCATGCACTTCCTCGAGTACGTGCACGCGCACTGAATAAAATTCCACAAATGTACCTCTAATACCAGTATTCGTCTGACCACACCCCTCATTAGCTTACCTTCATAAGCAGGTGTGTGGTCACCTGCTCTCCTCCTTCTCGCTTTCACCACAAGCTAGTGCCTCGGTAGTACCCCACTTGACGTGTTGTTAGTTGAAAAGAGTTGTGACGAGTTTACATTGTGCTTCGTTTTTTCTTCTCTCATAATTGTTCAAAGGAAAAAGCTAAGTCATAATGTCTTCTTCGGAGAGTAGACCTACTCTTCACCAGCGGTTCTCCATTCCCGCCTCCGTTGTGCGTTTTGGTGCGGGTCTGCCTATTGCTTATTAACAGCGGAGGAGTGCGCTGAATGCTTCCGCGTTTTCCCTGATTGGCTGCGACACGCCGCGCGGCAACCGCAAAGCGGAGCGGCAGAGCTTGCGGCATTATTTAGCCGTAAACCGCCATGATTCTCATTCGAAGCTTAGCTCACCTGGCAGCGCGGCGGTCCTGCGGTCCG
The DNA here is from genome assembly GCF_963971535.1 of Notolepis coatsorum. Lineage (NCBI taxonomy): Eukaryota > Metazoa > Chordata > Actinopteri > Aulopiformes > Paralepididae > Notolepis > Notolepis coatsorum. Next base: position 209,447,726 of record NC_140167.1, read on the forward strand.
TTGGTTTCAAGTTCGAATCCCATCAATTTTTTTTATTTATTTTTTTAACATGTATTCTTTCGCCGGTTAAGGTTAAGCATGGTTAAGGTTAAGGTTAGGCATTGTTTCGGAGTTGGTTAAGGTTAGAAAGGTTAAGTTTAGGCGCTGTTAAGGAGCTGGTTAAGGTTAGAGTTTGTCTTAGAGAATGGCAATATTCTTTCTATGGTTAAGGTTAAGGTTAGGCATGGTTAAGGTTAAGGTTAGGCATTGTTTCGGAGTTGGTTAAGGTTAGAAAGGTTAAGTTTAGGCGCTGTTAAGGATAAGCGTTGCTATGTATGACATAGGAAGCGGGTGTAGGATTCACACACATACGACTTGTTTTGTTATTAATCCTGTTCACATTTGTGGGTAGCGGGCATTGTATTGGCTTACGCTATACATTGGCATTCTATCAAAATGCTACAGTTGTTATTGTGTGTAGGGAAAGAAGGGTTTTTTGTGAGGGGGTGTCGAATAAACCCCTCCTTCCCACTTGGTTGGTTTAGGAGATTTTATCTCATTCTGCTGAGCCAGTCAGGGCCGAGCCGTTAGAACGTCTTGGCAGGGAGGGGGGGGGGGGGGGGGGAGGGTTGTCCTGACGCTACTCTTATTACAAACAAGAGCCGTGTGCAGGGTTTCCCCCAGTTATAGCGATGTTGCTATGGCGACGCCTTCCGTGAGTTGGGATCTTTACGTAAGGTTGTGGTGTTAAGGTGTCGAGTTAGAGCGTAGGGCTTACGGGTCTGCTACGCTCGATTTATGTGTAAACTTGAGTCAGTTGGTCACGTGACTCACAGTTGACATGTCTTTTTCATAACTACGACTCATGTGGGAAGGCTTCTGGGAAAGTTCGGTCTTACTCTTTGACTACAGGAGTGACTGGATGTAAAAAATTGTAAACTGTTTTTTTCTCCCAGCTGTGCAGTTGGGTTCATACGGTTGATGCTTCTTCTTTATTATTATAAAGAGATGGATGAATCTATATGAATTGGAAATGGGGGACCCTGATGGAAACAAGACTGACGTCTTTCTCGGGTCTGCATCCCCTTAACAATTGTATGTATTGAGCCGTACTGTATTGTACCCAGTCTGCAATCTGTTGAATAAAGGTTTTCATTAATTCATTCATGGAGTTGGTTGCATCCCGCCCCTCTTGTCGTTTCCCTGGGCGCCTTGGGGATTCAATAAGATGGTCTACATAGCCTATTATTGATGTGGATATGCCCGACACACACATAGTGCTAGCTCGGGATGTTCTGCTGAACATTAAGCAACTGACTGGCGCGCCCTGGTTGCTTGGGGTTAAAACAGCGTTTTTATAAAACAATTGGGATGGGGGTTTTCCTCTTCCGACGACCTGTGTGGTTGTCGACGGGTTCTCGTTCATATCAGGGGATGATGACGGAATGGATCTGGACATATGTAGAAGGGTCTCACGCCCTGGGTGTGGGCCACCGGGCGCGGTTCGCCACGAACGTCTGGGTGGCGCCTTCTTTTCATGTTTAAGATCAACACGCATATCTGCCTCTTCTCCTGGAGTTGGCATGTCGGCGTGGTTAGGGCACGGGACTGGTTCTGGTCGCGCTGGTCCGGATCAGTTGAACCTGTTGTCCGCCGGGGATGCAGATCTGCTGTTCTGGTACCCTGAGGGACTTGGGCTTTTTTCAGGGGAAAAAATGCTAGGTCGGTCCGGGTGTCGCAGGGCTAAGCGCTATGGAGCCCTTGTTGGGTGCATTGTATTCTACACTGTTGTAATGGCTTACGGCCGTGCCGGCCTGTACGCGCCCGATCTCGTCGGATCTCGGTCGCCACGCAGGTTGGTCTTGGTTAGTACTTGGTTGGGTGACCTCCTGGGAATACCAAGTACGGGGTGTTGGGGCTGGTTTTCCATTCTTGCGCTCTTTTCTTATGCATGGCGAAGAGGGGCCTGTTGGAGTGGTATTTGACCTCCTCAGGGGGCCCTGTGCTCCCCGTCTCACCGGGCCCGGTCCGAAGTGATGTTTTCGTTGACCCGTAGGCCCGGGATAACCCTGTTGGAAACTGGAACACGGGTGCTGCGGCAGTGCCGCAGGTGTGTTTTGGAGTTTTTTTCCTGAGGGGTTATAGGAACAACCACCGCGTTGGGTAACACCAAGGTGGTTGATTCCCTGGTGTGTTGGAGCAGTGTCAACTCCCGGGTTCACCGGTTGAGGGTGCCCCTGCACGTTCATGACGTCTGCCAATCATGTCAGCCTTCTCAGCCTCAACCCCTCTGGGTGGGTTTTTTTTAGATGGAGGCTTGGTCATGCAACAACGCCAGCATACGCCCCTTCCGCCGGTGCGGCTGTGTTCAGCTGTCCCCTCTGGCGCCTGTCTCGTCCGCAGTCTCCAGGATCGGGTTAACAGCCTGTTGCCTGGTTTTTCCCCGGTGCGCTGCCTGCTTCCGTTGGTTAACCTTTTTTGTGTGCTTACGGCCATGCTGACTGCCTGTTCTGCAGGGTCAGTGTGCCAGGCGGTGTACTATTGGGGGGACGGGGCCCGCTCGGCTGAGGTGCCTTTGTCCGAATACGCTGACGATGTGGGGGGCGGGGTCACTAAGTGCCCGCCTGGTTGGGTCTTGATGCTGGCATCATGGACTTCTCCCGGCCCCCGTTCCAGGGGGTCCAGTCCCTTTGGTGGGTCTGGGTCTTCCTTCGCGCTCCGCTGCTACGGCCTTGCCACGGGGTTGGGTTTGCCCTTGACCCCGTGATTCTGGGGGCAGTAACGAGGTTGTTCCCTCCGTTCGTTCCCGGGTGGCATGCGGATTGTGCGTGTGTGTAGTCGTGGGGTCAAGCCACGGTCTGCTCGCCCTGTGCGTTGAGTTGCTTGAGTGCCTCTTCGCACGGTCGGGTCCGTCGTCCTCCCGTGATCCCCCAATAGGGGGGGTGCCCTCCATTAGGGGGGGTCGGGGGGGCTCGGCCCTCCCTGTTCTGATGGTCGTGGGGGGCTTTCAGCGGGGTGTATTTGTCGGCCAGTGGCTCCGCTCGGCCTCCCTATGTGCATGAGTGATGCCGAGCGGATCCCCTAATGATACAGAATGTTAGGTTATGACTATAACCAAGTTCTGTTAATTAGGGGTGACGCTCGGCATCCGACGCCGCTGCAGCCCTTGACCTCACCTTGTGGTGAAAGCTTGGGAAGGAGGAGAGCAGGTGACCACACACCTGCTTATGAAGGTAAGCTAATGAGGGGTGTGGTCAGACGAATACTGGTATTAGAGGTACATTTGTGGAATTTTATTCAGTGCGCGTGCACATACGCGAGGAAGTGCATGAGTGATGCCGAGCGTCACCCCTAATTAACAGAACTTGGTTATAGTCATAACCTAACGTTAGCAACAAGAAAAACAATCACCATAAACTGGGTGACAAGTTAATTAACAAATACACAATACAGGTTATGGGTAACAGAAAAATATACAACAGGCAGGATCACACAAGGTACAGTACTATGATAAATGGCTAAACCACCAGAGCCTTGACCAGCTCTCACAAAATTGTTAGCTCAACAGAGCTGTAACTGGCTCATGTAACAAACATGAGCCCCACATAGCTTTAACTAGCTCTCTCACAAATACGAGCCCAACAGAGCTTTAACTGGCTCATGTAACAAACATGAGCCCAAACACAAATCAAATGAGAGCCCTAACACAACACCACCAGATAGTTACCAACATATACCGACCGGGCTCTGGCTAACATTGCATACACAGGGATATATGAAGGGATGTGGAGGTCAATTAGTCTGATGAGCCTCAGCTGCTGTTGCTGCTGTTTCTGCTGCTGTTGCTGTTGTTTGGAGTGGGATGGTGATTGACCCTGAGAGATAGATAGGTTACACAGGAGGGAGACAAAAAAAACAACAATACAACCTGCCTACATACATAACACATATAATACCCCATACAATATAATATTACATGCATACATAATGATATAAGGACAGAGTCCGTAACAGCGCCTTTCAAGGGACCCAAGGTCGCTTTATATAGGGGGGGGGGAATAACAAAGTAACAGACAGTGGACAGACACAACATATACATATATATAAAGTGAGAGATTAGGGGTTAAAGGCCAAGTTGAAGAGTTGGGTTTTGAGCAGTTTTTTGAATGCGTCCAGAGTTGGGGCGGTGCGGAGTTCTGCGGGGAGGGAGTTCCAGAGGGTGGGAGCTGCCACACTGAAAGCTCTGTCCCCAAAGGTCCGCAGTCTGGTTCGGGGGATGGAGAGCTGACCAGTGTCCATGGATCGTAGGGACTGTGACTGAGTGTAGGGGTGGAGGAGGTCAGTGAGGTACTGAAGTGCCAGAGCGTGAAGGGATTTGTAGCTGAGCAGGAGGGTTTTGTAGGTGATGCGGGATTTGATGAGGAGCCAGTGGAGGTGGATGAGGGTGGGGGTGATGTGCTGCCAGGGTTTGGTGCGGGTTAGAACCCTGGCAGCCAGTGTTAATTTTGTTGACTAAATTGATGACGAAAGATGTTCGTCAATGACGATGACGTCACATTATTGAAGACCATGTCACGCTAACGAGACTAAATAGTTTATTAAATATCGTTGACCACAACTGAGGACACAAAAATGTAATTTACAAAAACCAGGACGAAATTTCTCTTCATGTATGTTGATATTGTTGACTAAAACAAGACGAGACAAAATAATTATAACTTTTCTTAATGCCATCGTCCCGAGTAGAGCAGTGTGACGGGGAGCTGTTATTAGCATTAGCTGGAGCTATTTGAAAAGCTAGTTTTAGCTGAACGTTACCTTGGCTAAAGTTGGGACTATTCATTATCCAGCTGCAGACCTGCAAGCAAAGTACATCAAGTTGGCAAAGGAGTATTCCAAGGTAAATCACTTATTCACCATTAACGTTACATTGTTTGTATTTCCATCTAGCTTCGCGTTAGCTAGTGGCTAACCTATAGCTCACGCTAACGTGGCTATCTGATCGACCTCTCACACACAATTAATGACATAATGCAGACAGCCATACCGATGACAATGTTTAGCTTTTAGTGCCAAATGATAAGAGTCTGAGGCGGAGTCTCAAAAGAGAATGTTGAATATTTATTTTGCATTAAAAATCACAACAGAGCCTCTGCTAGGAGCTAACCTAAACAGAGCCGACTGGACAGGAAGTGCGCAACAACGTGTAACGTCCGTGCGGAACCAATGTACCAACAACCATTCCGTGGGTGAACTCATTGAGCTTAGTTGTCAATTAATGATACTAATACTAATCTATACAATCACCTGTTGTTGAATAAATACCATTACTTTCTAGTTATTACTAAAACACAGTATATAAAACAGTAGCTGTAAAAAAGAAAAGAAAAAAGTTTTATAATTTATATAATATATATATATTAGTGCTGTCAAACTATTAAAATATTTAACTCTATTAATCGCATGATTGTCCATAGTTAACTCGCGATTAATGGCACATTAATCGCATTTTTTTTTTTTTTACCTTAAACAGATCTTTTTCAAGCTCCAAGTTTTAATACTCTTATCAACATGCGAGTCAACAAATGCTTGCTTTATGCAGCCATTTAACACAAAAGGATGACCCTCATGCATTGCAAATTTGCATCAAATTCAAAACAGAGTGATGCACAAAATAACTTAAAAGAAAATAATAATTTAAAACCATGAATAAAGTGTGCATGAAATAATAGGGGAAAGAAAACGTTAGGAACTTGTTACATTCACACACACAAGGGCTGATTAATCACACACCCCCCTCTCTCCCTCACACACACACTCTCCCAGCTCTCTTTCTCTCTTGCCCCTTCCTCATCTCTCTCACCCCCCTCTCTCTCTATATCTCACACACACACACACACACACACACACACACACACACACACACACACACACACACACACACACACACACACACACACACACACACACACACACTTCAGAAACAAACATAGTATCAATGAGAGCATCAATAATACACCTGAGTGAAGTCTAGTAAAAATAAAATAAAAATGTTTTAGTTAATCTTGAGTTAAAAAGATTAGTGGCATTAATAGAATCGGGCGTTAACGTGTTAATATCGCGTTAACTTTGACAGCCTTAATATATATATATATTTTTATGTATGCACTGGTATCGGATCAGTATAACCAGACCTAGACCACCTCTAACTCTAACCCCTAACCAGACCTAGACCACCTAACTTTAACCACTAAGTTAGGGTTGTGACTTAGAGGTGGTCTAGGTCCTGATAAGGGTTAAGAGTTGGTCTAGCCCTTTACATCCATCCATCTAAATAATAATAATAAATTATAATGAATGCTTAACTACCCCTAAGTTACCCTAACCAGACCTAGACCACCTCTAACTCTAACCACTAACCAGACTTCTTCCATGTGGCACTTTAACACTGACCTCAGAATGTGATTTTATATAATGTTTTTATGCAAGCAGATTGCAATCAGTGTGTACTACTACTAGTACTAATAATAATAATAATACAACTTTATTTGTATAGCACCTTTTGTAACTGAGGGGTACAATTCCCTGACTGTATTGAGAGTATGGTATTATTAAACCACTACTTAGTTATGTACTTTAATTACTGGCCATACAGTACACGGTATATCTGGTGAACACCCACACAAGAATACAACAATGCCAGAATATGCATGACTATTCAGTTTAATAGGAACAACTCGTTCACCAAACAATGGAAATTTGATAATTCATTACTCCAAGATGAAGAATTTAAAGTAAAAACGCGAACATGGATTACAAACTACATAAAGGAAAATAATGACCCCCTCATTGACCCTAACATTATCTGGGAGGCTGCACTTTAAGAGGACTAATCATTTCATATGGTTCATTTAAAAAGCGAGTAAAAAGAGCACAAGCACAAGAACTTGAGAGAGAAGTAATAAGATGTGAAGCACTTCATAAGACAGCGTCTACAGAGGACAATTGGAGACAATTAATTGTGGCCAGGGCCAAATTAAACCTTAATATTTCAAACGAAATTACAACAAAAATGAATTACGTTAGACAAAAGCATTACGAATTTGGCAATAAACCAAGTAAATTACTGGCCCATCAATTAAAGAAAGAACAAACTGAAAGAACGATTAAAGCAATTAATCTCAATGATAATATAACATATCAACCTAAAGAGATTAATCAAGCTTTCTTTGAATTCTACAATACACTTTACAAATCTCAAAGTTCTCATTCACAAGAACAACTGGACCAGTACTTACAAAATAAGAAATTGTCAAAATTGTCTGAATTAGACCAGCAATACCTTAACTCATCATTTACAAAAGAAGAGGTTCTGGCCACAATTAAGTTAATGCCCATAAATAAAAGCCCAGGACCAGATGGTTTTTCTGCTGAATTTTATAAAGAATTTTGGACTGAACTTCATCCCATTTTTATGGCAATGATGTATAATTTCTGTCACAATAGAATACTCCCTCAATCAATGAACCTAGCACATATCACAGTATTGCACAAAAGTGGCAAAGATCCTTTAAATTGTTCATCATATAGACCTATTAGTCTTTTAGATCACGATTACAAGATTATAACCAAATTATTAGCAAAAAGACTAGAAGATATCTTGCCTAAATTGATTAATCCAGACCAATCAGGTTTCATAAAAGGGAGATATTCTGCTGACAATATAAGGAGACTTTTAAATGTAATAAACCATTTGGACACCAGTCGGAGCCCTTCTCTGCTCCTATCACTGGACGCAGAGAAGGCCTTCGATTTCGGTTGAATGGAACTTTCTTTTTTCTATACTTGACAAGCTTAATATGGGACCAAACTTTATCGCTTGGATTAAAGCAATCTATAAAAATCCTAAAGCAGCTGTCATTACCAATGGAGCTTCCTCTGATTTTTTTACACTAACAAGAGGGACAAGACAAGGATGCCCACTGTCGAGTTCACTCTTCGCGATGGTGATTGAATTGCTGGCGTCATGTGTACGAGACAATATTCACATTAAAGGACTGAAAATGAATAAGGAGGAACATAAAATATCCTTATACGCGGATGACATTATTTTATACATAAAAGACCCAGAACAGTCCTTATCACACTTATATAACGAAATAGAACAATTTGGAAAATACTCTGGATATAAGTTAAACTTTAATAAATCAAATGCTTGTCTCCTGCATATGACCCCAACCGAAACGATGTATAAAACATATCCTTTCAATTGGTCTCCAGAAGGGTTTAAATATTTGGGAATAAACATTACACCGCAACTAGAGAACTTGTACAGGGAAAACTATTGTCCTCTTATAGAAAAGATAAAAACTGATTTGTGTAAATGGTCCACGCTCCCATTATCTCTGCTGGGAAGAATAAATGTAATAAGAATGAACGTCCTTCCAAGACTAAATTTCCTTTTTCAAATGTTACCATGTTACTTATCTACATAATTTTTCAAATCTATGAATAGACCCATCTCAAAATGTATTTGGTGCAACAAAATGCCTAGGATAAAGTTATTGACACTTATGAAACCAGAATCCATGGGAGGTCTCGGTCTCCCCAACCTCCAACATTATTTTTGGTCAGCCCAATTAAGAAATGTACTGTCATGGTCGTTGGGAAGACGGGACTCACAGTGGTTTCAGTTAGAAGCTAAATTTGTTGACCCGTTACCATTGGACTCTCTCATATTTATAAAACAATTTAAAAAGATAAGAAACATAGGTAATTGCTTCACTGTTTTTAACACACTATGTGCTTGGAAGGACTGCTAAAAAAAACTAGGTATCACCAATTGTACCTCCATATACTCTCCTATCTATCACAATCCTGATCTAGATAAACATCTAAGATCAATTAATATACTCAAATGGGCTCAGTTGGGGATAAGTCAATTCAAAGACCTGTTTTATCCAAATATGCAGTTAAAATCATTTATGGATTTAAGAACAGAATATGCCATCCCAAATACTGATTTATTTAAATATTTACAAATGAGAAACATTATACACATACTGAGAAGAGAAAATAAACTAAGACTAGAATTACATGAAATAGAAGAAATACTAATGTCATCGACCACAATTAAAGGTAAAATTAGTGAATTTTATGACATCTTCTCCAAAGAATGTCACTCATCTTTTTTGCCTTTGTTGAGGATCTGGGAGACAGACCTAACCATGAAATTTTCAGAAAATACATGGCTAAATACTTGTGATAGAATACACTTTCCATTTACAAGTAACAAAATCAAAGAAGCAAATTTTAAATTTATCCATAAATTGTATTTAACTCCAATAAAAATGCATAAAATGTCTAGAGATAATTCAATAAACTGTCCTAGATGTAAAACTAACGAAGGAACATTTCTACACATGTTTTGGCACTGTGATAAACTAAAACGATTCTGGAATTGTATTCATTTATTTACAAAATCTGTATTAGAAACGGAATTTGACTTGTCCCCATGTGCCTATTTACTTAATGAATTACCAGAAATCCAGATGGATCCAAAAAAATATAGACTGCTGATTGTCATAACATACTTTGCCAAGAAATGTATTCTCCTGTTTTGGAAAAATGACTCTTCGCCCACTTTTGAGATGTTTCAAGATCAGATATCCCAGCTTCTTCCATTGGAGAGATTGACCTTGGAGGAGCGCGGCCGGGGGTGGATGTTCCGGGACCTTTGGTCTCCGCTGTTTTCTCGATTGAGCAGAGGGGCTGTTGATTGATACGGCTAGTGGCGGTATGTGAATATATCCGCATGCTGTCGCTGGCCGTGTCGATTGGTGGTTTTGCTGTTTGGTTGGGGGAGGGGTGGGGGCCGGGGGTCTTGGGATGTCTATCCCCGGTTGTGTATTTTTTGGAGGTGGGTTTCCCTAGTGGAAGAAGTTGTACAACAGACGCGTAAGAGGCCTGTCTGTTGTATAACAATGATGTTGTTGTTGTCATTGTTGTTATTATTTATTATTGTTTATTTAAAAATACGTATGAGAAAAAATGAACAGTGTAAACAATATCATTAACTCTGAATATAAAAATATGAGAAAAGCAAACAAGACGCGGTCTCGGACTGGTGGGGGCCTCTGATTCGAGGTCTTGGTGAGTCGGAGTGTTAAAGAGGCATGATGCTCTGGCTCGCTGGGGCGCCGGATTTGGGGTCCTCACGGGGTAGGGACCTTGGTTGTCGATACTGGAGATGACTGGTGCTCAAGTAATCTCGCCTTATGGTACATACATGTGGGTATATGCATGTATATATGTATATATATGTATGTGTGTATAAGAATTACATAAGGCACACTCGTAGTCAGCTGGAGACACTAGGGGGTTCCCTCCGGTTGTAAGCCAGCAGGGTAGAGGAATGTTCGGGAGTAAAGTCTGGGTCAACGTGGAATAAATAAGCTCCAGCTACGGGAGGCGGTACATTACTCCCTTGATCGGCAGACAAAAGCAACAGCTATAATCCAGGTATGCACGACAGCATGGATGAAAGCCAGCCAGCCTCTGTGGTCCTAGAGGCGGGCTCGATGGTGCTCCTCACAGGGTAGATCCCACACAGCAGTGGGGTAGACGGTTCTCTGCTCCAGCAGCCACAGTACCAAAGCAATATAATCCAGCCGGAAAAGGCTCTGCATTCGCCGGTGTAGGTTCTCCGGTGTACTATCCTTCACATTAACTAGGTTATTTCACTAAACTCTGACACTTTTACTATCTTATTCGCACATGTTATAAGTGCTCTATTTAGACGCAAGGTTGCTCACTTCACTTGGTCGTTGACTCGTGGTGAAGGCTTCAACTTTGGGATAAGACTAGACTAGACTACTGCTGTATCCACCTGCGACGTATTTATACGTAAGGTGAATAATCTAGTGCCAACCTCAGTTCTGTCTCGTATTACTGCGCAAACCTGGACATGTTGAGACATGCCTTGGCGGTGGCTTTGAACTCGACATTGGGGGTATGGTCGTTGGCGCCTAGGGGTCGCTGTCCAATAGGAGAACGAATATTATGGTCTGGTTTGTACCTAGGTAAAGGGATATTCCGTGTATATATACAAAGAATATACAAGGGATATCAAACGATATACAAATATTATACAAGGGATATCAAGCAATAAATATATATATTCGGTTTAATCTGACCCTTTGTAACACCTTTCATACAAAAACTGCAGCTCAAAGTGCTTCACAAAAGAAAAAAGACAGGCATAAAATGAGCACATAAAGTGCAGACATATAAAATCAGTTTATCACATTAGGATCTAACATCCCAACAGGCCACCTTGTTTATAGTTTGATTCAGTTTTAAAAATAGACAATAATAAAAAGAGTAAGATAGAATAGACAGTAAAATAGTGCAGTGCAATAAGTAGAATAGAATATACATGAAATATATAAAATAGTTCACTGATGACGTATAAAGAAGTTAGTTACCTCTGTAAGTTTGGTGTTCTCCTTTTTCAGGTTCACAAGATACTCTTTTGTGGTTCTTGTGGCCCACAAGCTTGCCATTCTCCTCTGACAGATGGTTCACCTGCTTGCGAAGAACCTCAACCTCCTGTAGGACTTTCTCGTCATCCCGCACCTTCAGGTTGAGCTCTCTCAGCTCCAGACAGCGAGTGCTCAGCTCAGAGGTCAGCTCCTGGACACAGGTCTGGGACTGGGACAGGATCGCCTCCTGGGCCTGCAGTCTTTTGAGTGTCAGAGAGCGTCAGCATCAGCCTTTGGATTTCCTCATTCTTATCAGTCCTCTCTGCATGTAGCTCAGCCAGAAGAAACTCCATAGTCAACATAGAAGAGCGTTGACTATCTAGCTCCCTCTCCTTGTTCCCCAGCACTTTTGCCAGATCTGTGTTGAAGCTTCTTGGCGGGGAAAGCATCTTATTCTGCCATTTCTGGACCGTGGCCTCGTTTTGGGCTGTTTGCTCCCGAGAGGCTTGGAGGAGACTAGTCTGCTCATCCAGCACCTTGGTGAGGCTATCTACTTCCTCAGTGGTGTAGGCGACCTCGTCCTGCAACACGTCCAACTCAATCCGATTGGATATGACCTTCCTTTCTGCAGCTTCCCTCAGGTCCTGCAGCTCTGACTGCGTCCTGGAGTGGAGTTCCATGATCTCCTCCCTTTCAGAGCAGGCAACACTATACTTGGCCGTGATGTCCTTGAGGTCTCCAGACAGAAGGGCAGAGTTCTCCTCCTCCTGGCCCAGCTTGCTACGCAGCTCTCTGGTCTGGTTAATCATATCCAGCACAACACCCTTCATATCCAGCACAACACTTTCGTCTTGTTCAATCTTTTGCTGTAAGCCACTTATGGTTTCGGTGGCTGTGGTCAATTTATGCTCAAGATTTGCAACGTTAGAGGCCCGTTGTTGACTCTGTGCAGTCAGATCAGACGCTTGTTTTCTTAGCAGTGTATTCTCTGCTAGTTCTTTTAATGTGCTTTCTCTTAACTGGGAGGTCAGGATGCTCAACCGTTCCCTTTCGGTTCGCAGGGAGGTTGTCAATTCCGTGATCTGTGCCTGCTGAGCAGTCCCCTCCTGCTGCCTCTCCTCAAGCTGTTGTCTGGCCTGGTCAGTCTCAAACTTGGCCTCTGCCTGCAGCTGGTCAAAGCAGTCCTGCAGGCTCCCATGTTGCTCCAGAAGCTGCTCCCACTCCAGCTGAACTTTGTCGAGCTGGAACCGTGTGCTGATGAGATGAGACGCCTCCTTCTGCTGCTCACTGCGGCCGTCGCTCAGATCCTTCTTCACAGCAGCCAGCTCCCTATCGGATGACTGCAGCAGCAGGCGCAGGTCTTGGACCTCACTCATCAGGACTTCCCCAGTCTGCTGATCAGACTGTCGAGTCCGTTCCAGTTTGATGATGTTCTTCCGCAGGCTGAGCTGCTCTGTTCCAGGTCGCTTGTTCAGTGGAATGTTGCTCTTTCTTGCGGTCAGACTCTTGTGACATCATGGTCACCTGCTCCTCCAGTTTTGTGATCTCTTGCTGCAGCTTCACAGTCTGCACACGGCTGTTTTGGTCCGCAGGATACATTTACATTTACATTTAGTCATTTAGCTGACGCTTTTATCCAAAGCGACTTACAAGTTCTGTACGACAAGCCATCAGGAAGAGCACAACTCTATCAGCTGAGTAACAATGTTCATCAAAGTGTTGAGTGCTACAGTGTAGGTTAGTTTATTAGGACAAGTGCATGACAGTATGGTTAGTTAGGGTTAGATTTTTTTTTTTTTTTTTTTTTTTTTTTTTTATTCAGATAAGGATACTGATGTGACGTTCTGTTTACTTAGTTTACTCTGTTAGTTAACTCTGCATGTACAAGTACACACTTAACGCTGTATGTACAGTACACTCTGTATGTACAGTACACACTTAACTCTGTATTGTACAGTACACTCTGTATGTACAGTACACACTTAACTCTGTATTGTACAGTACAGTACACTTAACTCTGTATGTACAGTACTCACTTAACTCTGTATGTACAGTACACTTAACTCTGTATGTACAGTACACACTTAACTCTGTATTGTACAGTACACACTTAACTATGTATGTACAGTACACTTAACTCTGTATGTACAGTACACTCTTAACTCTGTATGTACAGTACACTCTTACTGATTAACTAGAAACTGTACATTGTAACGCAACGTTATATAATGTTATTTCGCCTTTTTATTCATAACATTATTTCACGTGACAACATTGTACATCAGTGGAGGCTGCTGACCAAATTTTTATTATATTATATTATATATTAAATTATATTTTTTAAACATCCCCAACGCTGCAACACCCCCATTCCTCCCAGGTGTCAGGCTCCTCATTCGCTTCCATTCATTTTGGGGACCATGTTTAAATATCGGAGATGAACGTTATTTCGATTGATATGAATAGCTAGTTATGTTTATATAGATAGATGATAAATTAATTAAACGTAAAAAAATGTTAAAAAAAATTTAAGTGATTCGAACTTGTCACCGACTGACCATAGGCTCTACAGCAAGCTGACAAACGAGTTGAGCTATCCGTCAATATTAAAACTGAGTGACGAATGTATCATTTACACTTGTGCCAATTGCCTTAAAACTGAGTGACTAATGTATAATTTACACTTGTGCCAATTGCCTACTTATTATTAAGCTAGGTATTGCGCAAGCGTTGCTTGATTAACCTGCGTGGTTATTATGTAGGGGGGATTACGTTCTGAACGAGCGTATTCGCGAAGGAGAGCGCTCTGCCGCTCAGCCACGGGAGCGTGCTAGGCGTGGTCACGTGGGCGTATCTCACATACAGGAGAAAGAAGATAATGACAACAGGATGGCTTAGTCCCATTTCCACATCATACGGTTATCTTCCCTCCCGGTGTAGGCCTTACCTTTGACCCGTCAGAGTATGTAGTGTCTTTGACCGTCAGCCAGACTATTGAGTTCAACGTTAGGGCCGAGGGTGGTATGGAAGCACAAGCAGCAGAATCGATCTGCATTTAGAGTGCCGCTTCTGTACGTATGTCATCCCCGCACCGATTACGATACAGAGGTGAACCTGGTCTGTGAGCGAACGTAGCCCCTATCGGCCGAATGGACGGTGAACGTGATTCATGCACCGCCGACGTGTACGTCCGTCCCTATATCCCGTCTCTACCCTGTCATAGCCTTCCCAGGTGGCCAAAAAGTTCCAGTGCACACAGTCATCCTCTTCTGAGTCTGTCCCTCTCGCACCACCAGCAGGTCATAGATCTTCTCATTGTAGACCTTGAAGTAGCCAATCTCCAGAACACCATAACACCATAACACCCAGGGTTCATACACATTTTCCCTAATAAAATTCCATGACTACTACATGATAATATGGTGCAATCTCCGTGACCAGGACCTGTTGGAGTTAATGTTAAAAAAAAGAAAGAAAGTACCCAGGTCTGGTTTTGGTAACCTACAAGTATCACCATAGATGGGATTAGAAAATGTGGTGCTGCTATCCCCAGGCCATCAGGATGCTCAATGTGGACTCTATGCAACACTAACCAATCCATTCTACATTCATTGAACACACATCCACACACTCACTTTAGACACACACTGTAAACCCGAATAAGTTTCCAGAACTTAAAAAAATTTAGGCCATCCCATGCCTCAATTTTTTTAAGTTGATAAACTCAAATGTTTTCAGTTGGCTAAGACTTACAATTCTCAGTTAAGGCAACTCAAATATGGTCTGTTACTGTGACTTAAGGTTCTCAGTTAAGTCAAATCAAATATGGTCAGTTACTCTGACTTACAGTTCTCAAGTGGTGTCAACTCAAATATGTTCAGTTACTGTGACTTACAGTTCTCAGTTAAGGCAATTCAAATATATTCAGTTACTGTGACTTAAGGTTCTCAAGTGGTGTCAACTCAAATATGTTCAGTTACTATGACTTACAGTTCTCAGTTAAGGCAATTCAAATATATTCAGTTACTGTGACTTAAGGTTCTCAAGTGGTGTCAACTCAAATATGTTCAGTTACTGTGACTTACAGTTCTCAGTTAAGGCAATTCAAATATATTCAGTTACTGTGACTTAAGGTTCTCAAGTGGTGTCAACTCAAATATGTTCAGTTACTGTGACTTACAGTTCTCAGTTAAGGCAGTTCAAATATGTTCAGTTACTGTGACTTAAGGTTCTCAAGTGGTGTCAACTCAAATATGTTCAGTTACTGTGACTTACAGTTCTCAGTTAAAGCAGTTCAAATATGTTCAGTTACTGTGACTTAATGTTCTCTAGTGGAGTCACCTCAAATATGTTCAGTTACTGTGACTTACAGTTCTCAGTTAAGGCAATGCAAATATATTCAGTTACTGTGACTTAAGGTTCTCAAGTGGTGTCAACTCAAATATGTTCAGTTACTGTGACTTACAGTTCTCAGTTAAGGCAGTTCAAATATGTTCAGTTACTGTGACTTAATGTTCTCTAGTGGAGTCACCTCAAATATGTTCAGTTACTGTGACTTACAGTTCTCAGTTAAGGCAATGCAAATATATTCAGTTACTGTGACTTAAGGTTCTCAAGTGGTGTCAACTCAAATATGTTCAGTTACTGTGACTTACAGTTCTCAGTTAAGGCAGTTCAAATATGTTCAGTTACTGTGACTTAAGGTTCTCAAGTGGTGTCAACTCAAATATGTTCAGTTACTGTGACTTACAGTTCTCAGTTAAGGCAGTTCAAATATGTTCAGTTACTGTGACTTAATGTTCTCTAGTGGAGTCACCTCAAATATGTTCAGTTACTGTGACTTACAGTTCTCAGTTAAGGCAATGCAAATATATTCAGTTACTGTGACTTAAGGTTCTCAAGTGGTGTCAACTCAAATATGTTCAGTTACTGTGACTTACAGTTCTCAGTTAAGGCAGTTCAAATATGTTCAGATACTGTGACTTAAGGTTCTCAAGTGGTGTCAACTCAAATATGTTCAGTTACTGTGACTTACAGTTCTCAGTTAAGGCAGTTCAAATATGTTCAGTTACTGTGACTTAAGGTTCTCAAGTGGAGGCAACTCAAATATGTTCAGTTACTGTGACTTAAGGTTCAACCTTAAATCCATGTGATTAAGTTAACAGAACTCAAAAACATTGAGGCCATCCCATGCCTCATTTCTTTGAAGTTAATCAACTCAAATTTTTAAGTTAATCAACTCAAATATTTGCAGTTACTATAACTTAAGGTTCAGTTTTAAAATCCATGTGAATAAGTTAACAGAAAAATAACTACACAAGCACATTATATCAACTTCAAACAACTCTTTTATTTTTTTCTATTCAAAGAGTATACATATATAATCTGTATGTTAGCAATGTACAATAACACTATAAACACCGTACACTGTTTTTGGACTATATATGTTAACAAGACCGACCAGGTATTAGTGCCTTGCAAAGTGCAGATATAAGATAAGTTTTCCCCTTTTTTGTATGCATTTAGGAGGTTTTGTTCTTCATCAAAACTATTTATCTTACAAAAACATTGTGTTACAACTTCAAACTCTTTATATTTATTTCTATTCAAAGAGTATACATCTATTTATCTTACAAAAACATTGTGTTGCCCTCTCCAACATTATGGCAATGTTAAAATTGAAAATATATATATATAGAAAATATATATAGAAAATAAATACATGCATGTTATAACATGTACATACAATGTAATGTATATTACACATTTAATCCCTCTGGTCACAATAGTGTAATAATGTTTGTTATAAGGCTCTGAAAATGTTACTGAATGATGTATCAATGTATTTCCAGCAAATATTGAAATAATAAAGGGTCTCAATATGTGCAGTGCACATGACCAGAGCCGTTTACATCCTGGCTGAATTACTCAAATTTGTATAGTGTGGTCATAGAATGAGCAAACATGTTGACGGCAACTATTGTGACCGTTGGGATAACAGTGTATCTATGTACAGTACAGAATAAAATGTATAGATTATCTGAAAATTGTCAATCCGCTTGGCACATGTAAAATTCACAAACGTTGTGCTGTATATTGGGTCCTGCCAATGTGGAACCAAAATACCAATCCACATTACATGCTATACAGCTGGCAATAATGTTAATAGTGCACATACCTACATATGGAAATGCAGCTGCATGTATTTGCTCCATGATGTATCATGGAACAAGATGGTGTTTTCATTGAAAGAGTTAGTCAGAATGTCAGAGGCACCATCCGTCATTTAGAGCAGGCTATGTTTGCAGAATGATAACTAGAACACTACAGTACTCTGTACTAAGAACACTATACAGTACACTAACTATGCTGCCCTGTCAAGGCAGACCGCAGTAACTTCCAAACAGTGAAACTGAGAAAAATGGCTTTAAAGTTTTTTGACTTGCCATCCAAAATGTGTTATAGGTAGATAGATGATAGTACCCAGATTTAACATGTATTAATGAAGTAATCTTTAGGCATACAAAAATATGACGTAGTTATTTTAATTAACCCCAAAAAAGCAGATACTGCACTCTGCTGCACGATTTCCTTAAATAATTATACAGGTAATGTACAGGCAAAGTGCAGTAACTTCAAATGCAATGTTGTTTTCCCTCCAGCTTTCATAACTTCACCTAGCCATTTTATTTGGATCATCATCATTCCAATATATTCAGGTATTAAATTTCATTTTCAAAATGGCTAGGTTAAGTTATGAAAGCTGGAGGGAAAACAACATTGTATTTGAAGTTACTGCACTTTGCCTGTACATTACCTGTATAATTATTTAAGGAAATCGTGCAGCAGAGTGCAATATCTGCTTTTTTGGGGTTAATTAAAATAATTATGTCATATTTTTGTATGCCTAAAGATTACTTCATTAATACATGTTAAATCTGGGTACTATCATCTATTTACCTATAACACATTTTGGATGGCAAGTCAAAACACTTTAAAGCCATTTTTCACTGTTTGGAAGTTACTGCGGTCTGCCTGGGTTTTGAGTGTGATTTTGTAGTTACTGCAGTTTTTAAAACCCCATATCTCCAAAACTGAGCGACATTAACATCTGAAACTTGGTCACAAGATAAAACATTTATTGACAAGGTCAATTTCACTCATAACTAAATTTTTACTTTTTTCAAGTTACTGCGGTTAGCCCTTGACAGGGCAGTATACTACTGCCTACAAGGTCTCAAGGATACAGTCCCACTCTCAGCATACAAGATCGATGGTCTGCTGCTGCTGACTCCCAAGCGATTCATTCAAGTGAAACGGAACTGAGTCCAGCTAATGGTGAATAGTTATTTTATTAATCAATTATTGTGTCTTTATTCACTCTAGTTGTGTAATTGACCAGTTCATATTCTGTATAAGTTCATATTCTGTATATGTTAATAATAACGCTTCTGTGTTGCGTTTATGGCTCCTGGTATATCGCCTTGTACTCTGTACTGAGAACACTAACTCTACCACTGCCTACAAGCAATGGAAGCAGTCAGAGCAGAGTGGCATTTATGCCCATTGCCTCCTATTGTTCCTCGAGAAACAAACGTTTGGGACTTGGATGTTGCCTTTGAGATTCTGATAAACTCTTTCAACTCTAAAACTTACTTGGATGAAATTACAATAATGCCAGCTATAGACGGTTAAGAAAATTCGAACTGTAAAACTCTCAAATGTAAACATATTACATAAAAAATAAAGAACAAGGTACATTGAGTAGTTTGGACCTATTGGCTGAACATCTGCAAAGTAGTACAGCAACATTTGAAGGTATTATTTTGACATGACAAGACATTTCAGATGAGTTTCTATAGACACACTTTTGAGGTGTTGGTAAGTGCTTTGGGGTAGTGCATAGATTAGTCCAAACATTACAGGAAGGAATCACCAAATCTGGGGAAGCTGATCATGATATGACTTTCAATGACAATAGAGATTGTCACAGGCTGGTAGTGAACTGGACTTGTGTCATGATCACTGATTACAGTAAGGAATAGAAACTCATCTGAAAGAAGGATGTGGGGTGAGGTATTAATTTCCTTGTCATGTCAAAATAATACCTTCAAAAGTTTAATGCAAGAGCGGTCAGGTGACGTAGTGGAGATTGCGTTCGTCACCAACGCTGGAGACACTGGATTCGCGTGTTCGAATCCAACTCCCTGCGTTATCACCAGCTTGGCTGGCCGTTCACACTAATACAATTCGGCAGTATTAGGGGGTGGGGAAGCTGGCGGGTGGGAATCTGGCGTTGTGGACAGCGACGCCTACAGGTCAGGTCTCGGCGCTTGCTAAGCGGGGCAGGACTTGGTGGAGATAGCGTGCCCTCCCACGCGTTACACTTCACCAATGAGAGCCCTCGCTGCCAAGTGAAAAGACGTCACTGGCTGTCGGCGCATGTCTCGGGGGAAGCGTGCGATCGACTCGGGACGCCCTTATACCGACTCGTAGGAGAACATGCATACAGCACCAGGTAGGGGAGGGGGGGGGGGGAATTGGCACAACGACTAATTGGGACGGGGAGAAAATCCATTGAAAAATCAGAAACAAAAAATGATTGCATCATCAAGTCATTCTTGAGAGTCTGCAACCTGGGCGACAGTTTACCAGCTTCTAGACCTAGTCAAATCTTCTGAATGAATTCAAAAGTGTTGGTAAGTCCCTTGGGGTAGCTGAGGTGTAGTGCATAGATTAGTCCAAACATTACCAGGAAGGAATCACCAAATCTGGGGAGGCTGATCATGATGTGACTTTCAATGACAACAGAGCTGGTAGTGAACTGGACTTGTGTCATGGTCGTCACTGATGACAGTAAGGAGGGCCACTGCAACACCCTGAAGCTCTGGCTCATCAGACGTGTCCTGAAGGAATGAAAGAGACATAATAATCACAAATAAATCCATGGTTTCTACAAAGTGCAGCACAAAGCTAAGTATATGGAGTTGTGTTTGTAAGTTGTTTATATTTTAGTTAGAACAATTTTTTTGGTGAGAAGGTTATTTTTATTTAACCAGGTTAGTCCCGTCGAGATCAAATATCTCTTTCACAAGGGAGACCTGGAAGGAAGGAAGACTGATACTTAGCATTTTGATTAACTGTTCACTTAATATACAGTTGTACTGTAAATTATTTTTACTCTGACTCACTGTGCAGGTTTTGAAAAATCCAGCGACTTCCTCATGCAGATACACAGGCAGGGCATGGAGAACAGTGGTACGCCTGGTGTGAACATCATGGATTTCCTATTAAGATGTAAGATTAAGAAGAAGAAAAAGAATTGTATTATATGGAAATGTTTACTGAACAAAGCGGATTTTAAACAGTCCAATCAGATATGTCCACAAATAACATGTTCACATCTTTAATGCAATCAGAAAAATGGCAAACACAATGGTGGACTAATTGTAAAATTCAAAAGCTCATTTGAATCATTGAACCTGTTCAATGTTACAGAGGTTCGACCTATGACATGTATAATAATCTATTCACCTGTTCATCGTGGATTTTTAAAATGTGAGCCAAAGCATCTGCTGTGTTCCCAGTTTTGGACGCCTTCTGTCTGAATAACGTCATCAGTCGAGGAAGATGGCGGTCAAGCTCAGCGTAGAATGTGTTGGGCAGGTTCTGGTTGGTAATCAGCTAGAACTCTGCATACACCTATATTTAAAAACAGCAGGACAATATAGTATATCAACATCAATTAGTCACTTCAACTTGGTGGATCTCTTACTTTGTTTGGTTTGGGCTTCAGAGCATGACGGCGGGATTTCTGGTCAACCATGTCATTACATGCTTTGCGGAATCGGTCGCTGATGACTAGCTCGCGGGGGCGCACAGAACACACACGCAGATGCGCCGCTAGAGTATATAAACCAGGCTTAAGAATCACAAGTTTCACTTTAAAACACACAGAATGTGCCAAATGTTAACACAGGAAAGAGAGAGCTGATCTATATTACCTCAGACTCCATTTTGAGAGCAGGCCAGAGGTCCATGAGCTCTTTCACTGGTGGGCTGGACTTCACTATGGTCTGTCGGCGCAGGGCAAATGTGGTCTGCATCAGCTTTCTAATGAGGGGCAGGTTCTTCTCAGTCTTCTTGACTTCTTCAGCAATTGTCTGCCTCAACTGCTCAAGCCTCAAGGAATCCTCTCCTTGGGGATAGTTGGGTAGGAAGTTTACTTCTGCTCGCTTGGGTCTTTTAATGTTGGAATGTGAAGGTTCGCCATCAGGATTGCTTCTACCTCTTTTTCCAGCATTTACAGTGACCTCCTCACATCCTGCCCGTCTCAGCTTGTTCCTGAAATTGCCCATCTTGAATTTGATGCTGTTCTTCCATCCATTGCAGCCGGTCTCAGATCCTGCTTCCTTCAAGCAGGGATGTTTGGCGACAAGAGCCGCAGAAGCCACTGCTATCTCTTTATCACTTTGATAAGCCTTGAAAGCATACATTGTAGATGCAAGCTTTTCTAAGATGTCATGCTTTAGGTCTCTTGTCAACTTAAGGTGTCTCTTGTTCTTCTCAAATTCGTTGTTTCCGTCTCTAAGTTTCAGCTCAACATCGAATGCAAATGTAGGAACTGGAAAAGGACCTGGAGGCCATCTGCTTAGACGTTCTGGAGATGACATATCTGAAAGTATATCAGTAGATGCGAGAGAGCTGGAGTCGGGCAAAAGTGAAATGTGCACAACAGCTTTTTGTGGCAATTCCGTAATGTCATCAAGGGAAGTAAGTTTCCCATCAAAGTCTGGATCTTCATACAGCAAACTCTTGATGGGACGGCTGGACCCCACGCTACCCCAGACAATGTACAGGCCTGAAGAAGCGAACGGCCGAAGAATGTGGAGGTACAGTCAAGTATTGGCTGACAAGTTTTGGAACAGCTTCCTACTCCACTACCTACCGTCTCTACAGACCCGCCAGAAATGGGTGAAAGAGAGAGACAATTTGACAGAAGGAACATGATCGTCATGATTATCGACCAGTCACAGTTACAACCGGGAGGACCCCCTCCAGAATATCCCGCTATATCATTAAGTGTACCATAGATAATTCCCTAAGAGCCAGGTTGTATACTTGCTTCCTGCGTAACCAGAGATTGGACATTCAGTGTTGATTTGCCTATGAGTACTCATTTGCCTTACAAGTGCATTCAAATGATAAATGTAAGATAAATATTCTATGTACCTTTTGCTCCATTAAATATTTGATTATTACCTTTGACTGGAACCGATTTCATTGTGGAAAGTGTTCATCATATTTAGATATCGTGTACTGTAT